>NC_057397.1:909019-1209019 GCF_019320065.1 Cervus canadensis | reverse complement strand
TCAAAGGCTGTCTGCATAATTCAAATGAAGTAAATTGCAGACAGGTTTTTACCAATTAGCTAGTTACCCGAACTTCCTCAACTCTTGGCTTCTTAATCTGTAAAATGGGTATAATTAGAACTACTCAATTCCCAGGCCCTGATAAGGAATCAGAGATGTGATATAAATGTAATTTGTATAACATACACGTGTAAGCCAATGCTCTGAATTGTCTTGGGATAAATACCTAGAAGCTATATTTTTGGTACAAAGGACATGTATATGATTACGATTTTTGATATACACTAGCAAATTATTTTCCAAAAACCTTGAGGTAAGTATAAGACTATATTAGAATGTCTGTTTTTTCTTCCAAATCAATGCCAAATTTTATTAAATAATTTCAGCAATTAGCATGTTGTGTGGTTTAATCAAGCATGATTGATAAAAACCAATATCCATAGTCCAAACTACCAGTGGAAAGTCATCTCACATGAATAATGGTTCTATTATCAGGGATGGAGAAACAAGACTCCTTCACAGAATAGATCGATTATGTCTAGCTGAGTTTGCCCTCAGCAAATAAGAGAGAAATCTGTATTAGTCCATGTACATTGTACCAACAAATGTCAAGATTTGAACTGCCCCAGGCAAAACGTCTCTGCCCACCCACCAAGGAGAGCTGATTCTTTGAAAATTAGCTCATCAGAATCTTACTAAAATGGATATAGAGGCAGTTCATATGCTGTGAAGACCAGTCTAAAGGCCAGATCTACCATTAAACTTCTAGAAACCTTTAAGAAGTTTGCTTAACTTATCTGGAACTCAAGAGTCCAACTAAATAATCTCCCAGCCCTTCCAGATTCTGACAATATCTAAATCTATAGTTTAAGTTTTAATTATTCTCCTAAGAGTACTAAACTCTAGGTCATATCTCACATAGGATTGTAATTCATTCAACCCAATAGTCTGTCTGAAGCAGGTACCAAAAGATGCTTTTAGGATGCTTTATACATTTATTCCTTTATATATTATTTATTCTCCTCAAAAAATTTTCAGTAATAATAAATAAACATGTTGGAAATTAGGCAAATTAGAATAAAAAACAAGAGCTGAGGATAGAGCAGGTAGAAAAAAAGATACTTAGCCTAAAGATAACCACTACAGTAGAATGCTCAATTTAGCTAAGAGCTTCCTGGCAAAGTAAGGCAGAAAGAGCAATGCAATCAACTTCAATAGATCTATGTCTCAAAATATGACCAGAGGAGTCATAACTATACATTAGAAAAGAAATGTGATTCTAGCTTTACTCCTTTGCACTGGACATTTACATTTATTTCTTCAGTTCAGTTCAGTGTCACTCAGTCGTATCCGACTCTTTGCGACCCCATGAACCACAGCACGCCAGGCCTCCCTATCCATCACCAACTCCCGGAGTCCACCCAAACCCATGTCCATTGAGTCAGTGATGCCATCCAACGATCTCATCCTCTGTCATCCCCTTCTTCTCCTGTCCTCAATCTTTCCCAGCATCAGGGTCTTTTCCAATGAGTTAGCTCTTCACATGAGGTGGCCAAAGTATTGGAGTTTCAGCTTCAACATCAGTCTTACCAATGAACACCCAGGACTGATCTCCTTTAGGATGGACTGATTGGATCTCCTTGCAGTCCAATGGGCTCACAAGAGTCTTCTCCAACACCACAGTTCAAAAGCATCAATTCTTCTGCGTTCAGCCTTCTTTATAGTCCAACTCTCATATCCATACCTGACCACTGGAAAAACCATAGCCTTGACTAGACGGACCTTTGTTGACAAAGTAATGTCTCTGCTTTTTAATATACTGTCTAGGTTGGTCATAACTTTCCTTTCAAGGAGTAAACATCTTTTAATTTCATGGCTGCAATCACCATCTGCAGTGGTTTTCGAGCCCAGAAAAATAAAGTCAGCCACGGTTTCCACTGTTTCCCCATCTATCTGCCATGAAGGGATGAGACCAGATGCCATGATCTTAGATTTCTGAATGTTGAGCTTTAAGCCAACTTTTTCACACTCCTCTTTCACTTTCATCAAGAGGCTCTTTAGTTCTTCTTCACTTTCTGCCATAAGGGTGGTTTCATCTGAACATCTGAGGTTTTAATATTTCTCCCAGCAATCTTGATTCCAGCTTGTGCTTCTTCCAGCCCAGTGTTTCTCTTGATGTACTCTGCATATAAGTTAAATAAGCAGGGTGACAATATACAGCCTTGACATACTCCTTTTCCTATTTGGAACCAGTCTGTTGTTCCATGTCCAGTTCTAACTGTTGCTTATTGACCTGCACACAGATTTCTCAAGAGGCAGGTCAGGTGGTCTGGTATTCCCATCTCTTGAAGAATTTTTCACAGTTTGTGGTGATCCACACAGTCAAAGGCTTTGGCATAGTCAATAAAGCAGAAGTAGATGTTTTTCTGGAACTCTCTGGCTTTTTCGATGATCCAGCGGATGTTGGCAATTTGATCTCTGGTTCCTCTGCCTTTTCTAAAACCAGCTTGAACATCTGGAAGTTCACGGTTCAAGTATTGCTGAAGCCTGATGTTGAGAATTTTCAACATCACTTTACTAGTGTGTGAGATGAGTGCAATTGTGTGGTAGTTTGAGCATTCTTTGGCATTGCCTTTCTTTGGGATTGGAATGAAAACTGACCTTTTCCAGTCCTGTGGCCACTGCTGAGTTTTCCAAATTTGCTGGCATATTGAGTGCAGCACTTTCACAGCATCATCTTTCAGGATTTGAAATAGCTCAACTGGAATTCCATCACCTCCACTAGCTTTGCTTGTAGTGATGCTTCCTAAGGCCCACTTGACTTCACATTCCAGGATGTCTGGCTCTGGGTGAGTGATCACACCATCATGATTATCTGGGCCATGAAGATCTTTTTTGTACAGTTCTTCTGTGTATTCTTTCCACCTCCTCTTAATATCTTCTGCTTCTATTAGGTCCCTACCATTTCTGTCCTTTATTGAGCCCATCTTTGCATGACACGTTCCCTTGGTATCTCTAATTTTCTTTTTGCATCATTGGAAACACACACACACAAATCTTGATATTATATCAAATACTTTTAAGTTTTAGGATTTCCTTCAAATGTCCCTGATTGCTTGATTACCCAAAATATTATAAATGTGGTAAATGGCACTATCAAAACTTTAATAGCTTTTTATGTTCTTAACGTATGTCACCTTTTAGAGTAACTATCTATACCTGTATTGCCTAATATAGCAACCATTACTCACACGTGCCTAATAAACATTTGCAATGTGACTATGCATACAACAGACCCCGTGCTAAGTCTCTCAGTCCTGTCAGATTCTTTGTGACCTCACGGACTGGAGCCTACCAGGTTCTTCTGTCCATGGGGTTTTCCAGGCAAGGATACTGGAGTGGGTTGCCATTTCCTTTTCCAGGGGATCGTCCTGAGCCAGTGATTGAACCCTCATCTCTTGCATCTCCTGCACTGGCAGGCAGAGATTCTTTACCACTGAGCCACCTAGGAAGCCCATACAATACACACTGGACTTCAAAGACTAAGAAAGTACAGACAAACCTCAGAGAGATTGTAGGCTCTGTTCTAGACCAACACAATAAAGTGGATATTGCAAGAGAGTTATATGAGTTTTTTGGCTTCCCAGTGCATCTAAAAGTTATATGGACACTATACCATAGTCTAGTAAGTGTGTAATAGCATTACACCTAAAAAACCAATGTACATACCTTAATTAAAAAGAAATTTGGGGACTTTCCTGGCAGTTCAGTCTTTAAGACTTTGCCCCCAAGGCAGAGGGAAGCTCCCTCACCAGGAAGTTAAGATCCCACATGCCTCACAGCCAAAAAAAAAAAAAAAACATAAAAAAAGAAGCAATATGTTAACAAATCCAATAAAGCCTTTAATGGTGGTTCACATAAAATAATTTTTAAAAATTTAAATTAAAAAAATAAAAAGAACTTTATTGCTAAAAAATGTTAAGCATCATCTGAGCCTTCAGCAAGTCCTAGCAGTAATATCAAAGATCACTGATCACAAGATCATCATAACAAATACAAGAATAATGAAACAGCTTGAAATATTGTGAGGATTACAAATTGTGACACAGAGATATGAAGGGAGCAAATGGTGTTGGGGAAAAAAATTGGCACCAATAGACTTGCTCAATGCAGGGTTACCACAGACCTTTCATTTGCTAAAAAATGTAGTATCTGCAAAGTACAATAGAGATGCAATAAAATGAGGCATGCCTCTAAAAAGAAATGCAAAATATTTCATTACTAAGTTTTATATTGATCAGATGTTGAAGTGATAATATTCAATTATATTGAGTTAAATAATAAAACGTATCATTAAACTATTAAAATTTATTTAGATAGTTTCTGTTTACTTTTTGAAAAGTGATTATTGGAAATTCAAAATTACATATGTGGCATGCATTTGTGGCTTGTATTATATTTCTATTGGGCAGCACTCATGTATAATAGCAATAGTAACGAAAATCATAGGGGTTTTTGAGCAGCAAGCAGGTGCAGACAGTGTGTGGCTGCTATAGATACATCATCTCACTCAGTTTATAATGGCATCTCATGTCACCATGAGACAGAGAAGTTATCCCCAGCCCAATTTTGAAAAACTGTTGTTGTTCAGTTGTTTAGTCATTCCGACTCTTTGTGGACTGCAGCATACCAGGCTTCCCTGTCCTTCACCATCTCCCAGAGCTTGCCGAAAAAAAGAAAGCATTTTTTTTTTTAACACTAGTATGTGACAACTGCATAAACCAATTTTCCTAAAACAACACTTCTCATAAAGTTCTGAGTCTTCAGGGCTCGTTGATCAACCATTCACTTTGTCACCATAATCATACTAATCAATGTTGCTAAGGGATCAGAGAACTGAGTTAAAATATGAAAATTTGGGTTTCAATCCTGTCTCAGCTACTACCTCAGTTTTCCCCCTAGGGTCTCACTTTCCCTTCTCGAGCTAGATGAGCTAAAACTCACTGTATGTTTTTTGGTTTGTTTGTTTTAGTCATTCAGTTGTGTCCAACTCTTTGCAACCCCATGGACTATAGCCCACCAGACTCCTATGTTCATGGCATTTTTCCAGGCAAGAATACTGGAGTGGGTTGCCTTTTCTTTCTCCAGGGGATCTTCCCCACCCAGAGATAGAACCGTTGTCTTTTGCTTCTCCTGCACTGGCAGGCAAATTCTTTACTGCTGCACCACCTGGGAAGTTCAACAACATCTGCTTTTATTATCACCATTCACTAGCAATTCTGAACAATGTCAGTGAGAAAATGCACATTCCCCCAAATTATTTGTTGTCCCAAGTTCCCAACAATCGCTGTTACTACTGATGAGTTTTACTAATGTGTCTATAGGCTTCAAATTGGTACATGTTTGTTGTTCATTAATACAATGAACAACGGAAGTTGATTGAAAGAGCTCCCCTGACATAGATAAACCCAGCAACACACATAGCTTTCAAGAGCAAGTTTTCCTCGGATTTAGAACTGTTTGTGCTTATTGTGGGTGCAAATATAGATCACATATCCAACCCTGTGGATATAGTACGTATTTCTATATTTAACCTACAGGTGAGAAGTAAACAGTGATGATACAGTGATGGTAAAGATGAAGAAAGAACTAGAGTCACTTCAATTCTGTCATTCCACGTGCCTTTAAAGTGTTTATTTCAATTTAAAAGTGAAATAGAATGTGAAATTCAGGGCATAAAATTTTAAAATGTGAAATACAAACTTTGACTCATACATGAAACATATTCATCCCTTTCACTGATTATTACTGAAAATAATTCTGCCCTGTAGAAGGAGACATCAAAAACAGATCTGCTTCGGGGATCAACCAGGCTACATTTGTCACTTCAGTCTCTGGATTTCAAAGGGCAAGCAACCTCATGTAAAAATGCAGGTTCTATGATTATAGTAACTCTCATTCTTCATATTTCTAAGCTTGGGCCGCTCAGTGTGCCTGAAATTCTGCTACAAAATGAAGCAGGAAAAATTAAACAAAATTAGTTGATACCCGGTCCCTCCATCACCTTCATTTTATTCTGATGCATCTTTACCGGGTGTATCAGAAATGCGGCTGCCCGACCACAATGTAGAGTCAATGCTCCTTTGTGGCTCTGAGCCCACGTCCTCCCCAGCTTCCTTTTATTCTGATAAACTCTGGCAATTTTCCTCCGGATGTGCCACTATCTCTGTTTTGCATGCCTGTTCCTCCCTCCACCTGGAGAGCCTTCTCTTGTCTCGCTTCTTCTCTGACCACTTTGTCTGATGGGAAGATCACTCCTTATCCTTTAGGGTAACATTTCCTCATCATACGTTACTGCCCCCTGAAAAAACTCTCCTGACAACTCTGGGCAAAACTAATGATTGTTAGGTCAGTGAACACTTACTATAGTCTCCTGATAGCTAATTTCCATGCCTGCTTCCCCTTCTCCCACTTCAGAAACGGCCTCTAAAGCTCACGAATAGCTTTCTCTCCATTCTCATACCTACAAGACCCCAAATAAAGTCCATCCCTTAGTATGAACTTGATAAATATTTAGCTCACAAATGTATGAATGGGGTCCAGCATTGTCCAGTTGCTTAGATTGGTGCCCCAAAGGAAGATTATAGTGATACTGGAAACAAGAGGGAAAGTTATCCAAGCCTAGGTTTCCTAGAAAACAGTCTGAGGCAAATCTTAGCTGCTATTTTTCATGGGGGTGTCCAGCTGGTATATATGAGGGGGGGGCAAAAAGGAAGAGAGAAGGAAGCAAGGAAAACAAATATGAGATGGGTGCTACTAAACTGAGCGAAGTTCCAAGGGAAATATGAAATGGGCTTTGCTAAACTGACCCAAGTTTCAGGGGACTCTAAAGGGAGAGGGTGGATCAGTCACAAGGGTGTCCCTGGAAAAGCCAAGTGGGGCTGCGTACTTTACTTCTTCAGACAGAAGAAGCACTAGCAATGTATCTGCCCATCCTTCCTGTCTCCTGTATCTCGCTGGCCCACGCTCACCCCCTGGGGTGTCAGTTGCATCATGGAGCTTGGCTATGGTACCTGGCTTTTCCCGCCAGTCCTTTGGAAAGCCTCTTGGGTCTGACGGGGTCAAACCTAAGCTGTTGCTCCCTCAGTCCTCACCAGTGAGGGTCCTCGGAGGCTCGGCTGAAGCCTGGCTCTTGTACCCAGAGGAGGCAGCGATAGTACTTGGCGATGGAGGCAGCAGGCAGGCTTGGCTAGCACAGGACTTGGAGGAGACAGTCAGGAAAAGGGAAAATGACAGAAAGCACCAAGACGTTCACCAGAAGTACATACACTGAATCCACTAAAAAACAATTAATAATAAATAGCAGCTGAAATGTATTGGACTAAACATTCACACTGGACTTGATTCAACACCATATTGTAGTCTGAAGCCACAATGGTGAGCCAAAACAAAAGTAAAAAATACAGTCTGTCTTCAGAGGGTATAAACCGTCTGGCAGGAAAAAGACATTTATCAAATAACTGCCAAGTAAATGAAAAATGGCAAATATGAAAAGCACAACCAAGAATAAGTTATGCCGTCTTTTCAGAGCCTGTAGTTAGAGTTGTTGACCAAATCAGGGCATCGGGGAGAGGTTTTCTAAGGATATAACAAGGAAGTGAGACATTAAGGATGAAAATACATGACTGAGGTGACGAGAGGGACCAGGAAAACACAGCGGGGTGATGTGGGCAAAAGCAGTGAGGACCAGGTATATTTAGAGAATGTGATGAGAGAGGACGCTTGGGGCCAGGTGAAGGAGGAGAGACAGATGGAAGCTGGGTCAAGAGAGGCCCTGAAGTCCATTCTGGGGGTTTCTGTCCTAAGCATACGAGCGGTAGGAAGACTGATACCAGAGGGGTTTAGTAGATGTGTTGTGTGTTAAATACCAGATTAGTACTGCCAAATGTTTATGCTGACAGTGAAGAAGAGAATAAACAAAAGAGAAAAAAGGATGAAGGGAGATTATTATAGTTTGGGGGACTTCCCTGGTGTCCAGTGGTTAAGATTTCTCACTTTCAATGCAGGGTGTGAATTCCATCCCTGGTTAGGGAACTAGGACCCTACATGCCACGTGGCATGGCTAGAAGAAGAAAACATTATTATAGCTTGGACAGAGGAAGTGATGATAGAATTGGAAGAAAAAGTAGAACGATTTGAGAGATGTTTGAATATGACAGACATCTTGCAATAGTCAATGAGACAAAGCTGAAGAAGGACTGTAGTCACATGTTCTAATAACCCTAGATTTACACCTAGATTTGTGGGCCTGAAAACTGTGAGTTATACATGGCTTGGATTATTTTTGAATTATTTTTCTTCTAAATATATCACTTTACACTTTCCTGATCATGGACCTTTTTGTATACTCTTCTGAAACCTAATGGAGCATTTTTTTTTCTCTCAGCCAGATATCCCACTGTCCAAGAGTAAAGCAACATCTATAACTGGAAGAATTATTCTTTCTTTCCCTTTCTTGTAGTGTTCAGTAATCTATTAAGATGAATGCCTGTGTGGATTTCTGGGATCATGCATGCATGCTTGCTCAATTGCTCTGTCATATGTAACTCTTTGTGATGCTATGGACTGTAGCTTGCCAGGCTCCTCTATCCATGGGATTATCCCAGCAAGAATACTGGAGTGGGTTGCCAATTCCTACTCCAGGGGACCTTCCTGACCCAGGGATTGAACCCGCATCTCCTGAGGCTCCTGCATTGCAGGCAGTTTCTTTACTACTGAGCCACCTGGGGAGCCTTCTGGGATTATATTTTTTAAAAATAATAAAAATGAGAAGCACATTGAAGTTAACAGTATCCTGCATTGCAGGCAGTTTCTTTACTACTGAGCCACCTGGGGAGCCTTCTGGGATTATATTTTTTAAAAATAATAAAAATGAGAAGCACATTGAAGTTAACAGTATCATCCCAGTTTTTCTAGTTTGGATAGACAGCATCATCTATTTTCTTCAGAAACTTTGCCCAACTCTGCAAAGCACATCTCTTTTGCCAGGAGGCAAAAGAGATGGACGTTTACAGTTTGCATGAATGAAGGCAAGACGCTCAATCTCAAGGCTTCCTTGTGCTATCTTTACAAAGAGAATCTGCTTTATTCACCAGGATGTTCTATAAGCTTGTGAGAAGTTCCCTTTCTGAGAGTAAATCACTTCTAACTAGGATTATTATCCAGACCACAATAAGGAATTGTAAAAGGTCTGCTCATGCAGTGTAGTGTAGAACTTTCTTTCCCACTGCAAAAGGAAACATGATACTCTTTTTTAGTGCAGTAATGCTGGTAGCAGAAGAAAATCCATTTAACTTTCTTATAAAGTACTATTATGATAAGAAAAGATAAAATGAAAAAAGTATTGTGAATGGTATTAAATATTAAACTCATATGAAACAACTGCATAAAATCCCATCAAAATTCTAATAGGCAACTTGAACTTGCTTCTCTGGTGATAACTTTTATTTCATAGTGGATTTTATGCTTCAGTTGGCCACACACAAATTTTGATGGATACTTTTTAATGAGGCTCTTTTCAAAGTTTTAATAGTTACCACAACTAAAAACCAACTTTGTATGAGTAGGTGTTAATAAAACGTAAAACCATTTCACAACCATTCAAAATTTGCAACAGCTGAAATGAAATATACAGAATCCAAAAGATCTTTCTCTTCTCTTACTGACAAAGTATGGAGGAAATTTCCCTCACTGATGTGAATGGACGGCGAATGCAATCAAACGTTTTCATATAAAGTATCTCAAAACAACACACAAGTTCTCTTTGGAGAATATACATGAATGGTGAAGGCGATTATCTTCTACAGCTGGTTTGGACTGAAAGAGCATTAAAAAAAAAAAAACTATCACTAAAAGAACACATCAACAGCAAATTAAACGGAAATATCCGTATTTGTGAAAACAGAGTCTCTGGCCTGGTCCCTGAAGCTGTGGTTTCCAGGCTTTGCAAAAATGATTTCTTAGCCTTTCCTCTATGTGGGCTGCAGGCTGTGTTTCTGAGGCACCTGAAACGTGAAGTTCCCCTTCAGCTCTGCCAAAGTCTGGTCCAAAAAGGCAGAAAAGTGCTCCCCTGGCCATGTTTCATATCAACAGAACAAGAAGAATCAGATGTTGCTTATTCTGGTTAGTGTCTGCAATGGCGCCCTTGATCTCAGTCATTCTTTGTCCAAAAGCTCCCATGAGTCTGTGAAGCCAATTGGATCCTGGATCCTGGCAGCCATGGAGATGAATATGACAAAGTTACCCCAGGAACTCACTCCATTGAAACCAGGTTCTATAGAATTCTAGTTAAAGGAACCTCTTCCACCCTCCGTATGAGGAGGACAAGAGTGTGGGCTTATTGTTGTTGCTACTAAGTCCTGTCCGACTGTTTGTGACCCCACAGACTATAGCCCACCAGGCTCCTCTGTCCATGAGGTTCTCCAGCAAGAACACTGGAGTGGGTTGCCATTTTCAAACCTATCCATAGCACATCAGGTGTGCTGGCATCCCTAAGGGATGGTAATGGATTCAAATAAACACACCCTGGTGCTTCCCCAAATGGTCTTATTTGTTATGCAGCAGAATACAGCTCCGTCTTCTGAGCCCATCTAAGAAATGTGGGCATTTTAATTACTGAGGACAAAACTGAGCTTTTAAATCTAAAGTAAATATGAGTCAGCAGAGCATTATACATGGAGGTTGAAAATAATGACTAAAGGTGCAATTCCATCCAAACAATACCTCAGAAGCAAATTAGTGAAAATAAAACTCCTTCATATTCTGTCACTCTTGTCAGGTAGTAAAGAAATCAACATAACTCAGCTGGGGGCTTTGGTTTGGTTAAGGAATCACCGAGTGGAAATCATGCTTCATTGCGAATCCCATCAGTAATGGCCCTTCAAAGTGGCTAAATTATTTCTCTAAAGGAAAGAAACCTCATCTATTTCCTTTTTTATTTTCAATTTTCCGCACAGGAAAAATACTTTAAAATAAGACTCAGAAGAATTTTAATTCCCAATAACTTCTCAATTATCTCACATGCGGTCTTAGAAATGTCACTCAAAATCTGTGACTCAGCTTTCCATCTCTTAACCGAAGACATGAGCTGAAACTTTATGTGAGGCCACATACTGCTAAAATTCTGGAATTTTACCTTTGTTACCTCACATCGTTTCATCGATTAGGACTATTTTACTCAGGAACTGTGTGTTTTCCCAGATATAAAATGTTATCCAGATTATCAGTGAAAGTCAAGAAAATAAAATAACGATGTAAAAAGATGCAAGCTTTAGGTAATAAAATCAGGGATGTCGTATCATTTATCTTTGAATCCCAGGGATGATTTAACACATATTCAGTGCTCAGTAGATATTTGATTAAGTCAAAGGATCCCTGCTAAATGCATAACTTTTCTTGATTGTTTTGGGAAGAATTTTCTTTCTTTCTTCTTTGCTTGAACTCCTTGGTACTCAAGCAGGGTGATATATAGGAATCACCCAGAGATTTTTTTTCTCGGTTCATGGCAGCTTCACACCAACCCTCAGCATAGTGCAAGGCTGTGACCTTGAAGCTGTGATTCAATGGGCCACTCACCCCTTTCAGAAATGGGTTAAGCTTCTACCAGGAGTCAGGCACCTACGTTCAAGCAAGCAATATTCCTGGTGGCTCAGATGGCAAAGAATCTGCCTTCAATGGAGGAGACCAGGGTTTGATCCCTGAGTCAGAAAGATCTCCTAGAGAAGGGAATGGCAACTCACTCCAGTATTCTTGCCTGGAGAATTCCATGGACAGAGGAACCTGGTGGGCTACAGTCCATAGGGTCACAGAGAGTTGGACATGACTGAGCAACTTATACACAATACACAAAATGAATAACTGTCCAGTTTTCATACAGCTTATATTCTAAAGGACAAAAACAAGGAGAAAACATTTAATTATGTAACAAAGAAAATTTTCAGTAGTAGTAAGTGTTATGAAGAAAAAATATAACTAGAGTAAGAGAGATGCAAAAAGTTGGGGTCAGTGGGTGTTTCAGACAGCATGCCACTCAAGAGACAATTTAGGACAGGTCATATGGTAAAATAAAAGCAGTCGATGGAAAATCTGGGGACCCAGAGACCAGCCAGAGGGGAGGCAAGCACAAAACCCTAACACATAAAGATAATTTGGAGATTTGAAGGAGAAATGTAGGTCGCTATGGCCATAGTCACCTGTGTAAGCGGGAAAGTGAGATGAAAAGTTGAAAAGTTCAGAGAAGAACTATTCAAGTCTCAACTAGCCACTTACTAGTTGTATGGGATCAAAACATCTCATTTACTCTCAAGAACTTATTTATCTTCTAACTGCAAGTTTGTAGTGCTTGGCATGGTGATTATAGTCAACAATACTGTATTATATACTTCAAAGTTGCTAAGAGACTAGATCTTAAATGTCTTCACCGCAAAGAAAGAAATGATAATTATGGGATTTGATAGGGGTGTTAGCTAATGCTAGGGTAGTCATCACAGTGCAATATACAAGTGAATCCAATCAATACATTGTACACCTTAAATCTACACAATGTTCAATGTCAAGTGTATCACAAATATATAAATAAAAGATTCTGAAAGTGAAAGATGAAAAAAAAAATCTTATTTGACTTCTTTGAACCTGAGTTTATCACTGGGCATTAGTGGTGATAACATTTGCCTCATGGACTTGCTGTGAGACAGTCTAATGGGTACCATCCTGCATGCGTGCTAAGTCACTTCAGTCATACCCAACTATGTGACCCTAAGGACTGCAGCCCTCCAGGCTCCTCTGTCCTTGGGATTCTCCAAGCAAGAATAATGGAGTGGATTGCCATGCCCTCCCCCAGGGCATCTTCCTGACCCAGGAATGGAAGCTGCATCTCTTATGTCTCCTGCATTGGCAGGCAGATTCTTTACCACTAGCACCACCTGGGAAGCCCAGGTACCATACTATGGTTTGCCAAATGAAAGTCAAACTCCCTAATACAGCACTCCAGGTGGTTTTGACCTTGGGTCTGGCTGCCTCAGTAGCTTCATTTCAGCCTATTTCCCCTCATTCTCCCTTGACCCAAATGCAATGTTTCTTTGCAGTTCCCTGAAATTGATTTTCCTTTTGTTCATGGCTCCCTCTATCTAAAATGCCCTCTACCTCCTTATGTTAATTTACTTTTAACTTGCTTATCCAAACATGGCTCAAGAAATTCTTCTTGGCCTTCCAACAATATGCTGAGAGTTACTGACCTATAGTCACCAATTTATTGGTTGGTCTCTCTCTCTCTACTGATACACCTTAAGAAGACAAACATATTTGCACATCACATTCCCACATAACCTGGAACAAATAGGTTCTCAGTGAGTTTTATGGGGTAATCCCCATGTCAGCTGGGGTCGACTTAATGCTAAAATATCTGAACCCACCCAGCTCCTGCTGTGAAGTTCAAATTCCTGCTATTAGTCATGTTAGGCTGGGTTATTCCATAATAACAAACATTCCTAAATCTCAATGGCTCAACACAAATAAGAATTATCTCTTACTCATGTGATATGTTCAACCTGGGTCAGCAAGGGAATCTGCTCATTAAAGCTCCTGGAATTCAAGAGGACCGAGGTTTCTTCTAAACACTGATTTTCTTGGTCATCACTGTAAAGAGAAGTGAACTCTTGCTTGTCTGAAAGTATTTGGCTAGAGGATTCTTAAAGGCCCATTTTCTGATTCCTTCTAAAGTGCTTGGCTTCCAGTTTGACTAGAATTTCTATGAAAGCAGCTCCTTTAAATATATTTCAAGAGCTAAGTAGGATGTGGGAAAAAGCCTGCACATGTACTCACACACGTGCACACAGGCAACATACGTGCATATGGGAGGACACAAAACAATCAGCAACTGCTTCTGAAATGTCACAAGAGCCTAAAGTCCTGTAGTCATCACTGTCACCCGCCAGGTTTCAGTATAGACAGAAGTGATTTGCCTGGTGTTCAGCTGTCCTGACTATTACATTGCCTTAGAATTGGGAGTCAGGGCCATATATCCATGTAGGAGGTTCTGCACTTCCACTTAAAATAAAATCAAACTCCATCAGCAAATGTGATATTGGGCAAATTACTTACTTCTTCTGAAACTCAATTTTGAAACTCGAGTAATCAAAATCATTAAGATCATGATAACAATATCAGCAATAGCTGACATCCATTGGGCATCTATTTGCATGTACTGTCTTACTCAATTCCCACTCTTACACACACACACACACACACACACACACATCTATTAGCTAGAGCTATTATCCTATTTTGTAGAAAAGGCAACCAAAGTGCAGAGAAGAGAAATTAAGTAATGCACCTAGAGCTGCACTTAAGCCAAGTCAAACCCAAGTTGAACTCCACAGCTAGGGCTCCTAATCCCAATGTTATACATCAATGGAAGAGGACAAGGTTGCCAAGAATCACAACGCTTGAGTGCATTAAATGGGAATATGTTTATGGAAAGTTAGTAGTAAGATGTAACGAGGAATTCTCCCAGATTGTTATAAACACCTGAAGACAGGAATTGTGTTGCATTCATCTGAGTGTTTCTTGGCATACAGTAGATATTTAATAAATGTTTGATGTATTCAGTAAACATCAATTCAGGTGACTCACTTGCCATATCCCATTAGCTACATGGGATACTATGAGACTATGTCTACCTGATCAAAGACAGTACTGTTGAGGTAGAAACACTTGAGTAGGCTGTCAGTCAATCATTTCTCTTTTCTGGGAATGAGAAAGCTGAAAGGAAGATTCCAGGGACCAAGGGACAGTTGGAACTGAGTTACATCAATGACTGAAACAGAGAAAAAAGAGCAATAAAACATCTTGCTGAAGTCCTCAACGATGTCCCAGGTTTTATCCTTCCCAAGTTCCACTGTTCATCTCTTCCTTTTACACTGTGAACATCTCAGTTTCCCACCATGAAATCCCATCCTTTCTACTTTTATTGGCTTAAACTAGCTGCAGACTTTTCCTATAGTTTGCAGCAAAAAGAACTGCAACTAATGAAATTCATTATTTGTATGGAAAGGTGTTATGGACCAAATGTTGTGTTCGTCCAAGATTTAGATACTGAGTCCCTAACCCCCCAATATACTGGTATTTGTAGATAGTACCTTTGAGAGCCAATTAAGCTATAAAGATAGAGTCTTCATGAATGGGATTAGTGCCCTTGTAAAAAGAGACAGTGCTTTTAAAGTATTTTTTCTTGATAAGACAGAGAGGAGGAGACAGAGAGAGAGGCAGATGAAGTAAGGGAAGGGAAGAAAAGAGAGAAATAAGGAAAAGGAGAGAGGGAGGAAAGAAGGAGACGGGAGGAAAAATAAAGAAATAGGTTTCAAAAACAATAAAGAAGAAGGAGTGGGGAGGGAAGAAAAAGAAAAAAGAGAGTGAGGAGAAAGGAGAGAGAAAAGAAAGGAGAAAAGAAGGAGAAGGAGGGAGGACTGAGGGTGAGGGGGAGAGATGAGTCTTTCTCCAAAAGGTGAAGTCTGGAAAGAAACTTCTGGTAACCTCATAGTAACTCTGACTGTCTCAGACTGAAAGCTCACCTGTACCCAGGACTCTACAACGTCCCCTTTGTAATTTTAAGATATCTTTTTTGATACCTGTTATGATATTATCATCCCTAACATGCAGATAAAGACAGTAAAGAGGAGAGAAGTTAAGTTACATGACCAAGGGCACAGGGCTGCCTCGGGGAAGTCAGGATTTGAGCCAGATTTGACTTCCAGACTGTGTGTGTTTCCCTCAGATGAACCATTGTTGCCGTTTAGCTGCTCAGTCGTGTCTGACTCTTTTGCAACCCCATGGACTGTACCCCTCCCAGGCTCCTCTGTGTATGGGATTTCCCAGGTAAGAATACTGGAGTGGGTTGTCATTTCCTCCTCTAGGGGATCTTCCCAACCCAAGGACTGAACCCACGTCTCCTGCATTGCAGGCAGATTCTTTACTGCTGAGCCACCCAGTAAGCCCCTCAGATGAATTACCGGTCCTGTAATGAGTAGAGGGTGGTCCCAGTCCTTTAACCTCTTTGCAACCGACCTCATCTATGAAATGAAAAGATGTGAGTCTCTTCTATCCCTTCCCATAAGTCAATGGCTTTATTATCACCACGACATACTGTATTTCTTGGAATGTAAGACTCCATTAACTCTTAGACACGTCATTATTTCATGCAGCACTAAAAAAGAAAAACAAATCCTGCTAATGAAACTATAAAGCAATGCTTTTTACCACTTAGAATTTTAAGTGCATACTTACTGAAAGAGCATTTAAATAGATAAATATAGATTTTAACAGATACCACACTTGTAGATAAAATATATATATATGAAAATATAACTGATATAAATTGAGAAAAATATTCCTAAAACCTTCAAAGTGGTACCATTCTGATTGGTTTTTCATCTCAGAGTCACCAGTGTTCTATGACATCAAGAACATTGGTATTGCATCATTTCATTTCTTAAAAGGATTTTCTATTGTCTCCTGGGTTTTCTTCCAAGCTGCTTATCTTCATTTCCCCAGCTTTAATTCAGGCACTCTCTGGATTTTATCAGATGATGTCAATAGAAGATTTTGTAGACTACTTCATGGAGATATAACTCCAAAGGGTAGATTGGTGGTCCTTTGTCAATTTGAGTGACAGTGAAGCCCCCTGTGTTGGGAGCCCCACTGAGGGCCATCTCTCCACTCCAAGTCATCCCAACATGAGGGAACTTTCAGATAAATTTGGGTTGGGTACAGTGTGGTCTTAGGCTCTGGGCACATGGAGAACTCATAACCAAATCCTTGCCTTCCAACCATCAGCCTCACCCTGGAGTTGAAGCCAAAAGAGTGAAGCTCTATGTGTGATGACCTCCTTCTGGGTTCCACAGCCACCATGTCTAGACACTATTTATTGGTGAACTCCCTGGGGTTTGTAAGGAGTACACTCAAGTCTAATTAATTAATCTAATAGTGTGCACTGTCGTTAAAGAGTAAGCACAGCTTTAATGAAGACAAAAGGGCACCAGATGTACCATTTGATCGTAACCAGGGCCACGTTGTCTTACCCGTCCCTGTTCTCTCCTCTGCTCTCCTGCTGGTCCCTACTCATTTTCTCTCCTACCTCCCTAGGTCTTTTCTCCTATGATGTAGTAGTAAGCACAAGAACTTGAAAGCTTCCACTGATACCGAGTCCCATTCCTGAACCATCTGGAGGAATCCCTGTGTAGGCTTGATGAGGCCTCAGCTTGCTTATCTGTACTATGGGAGGACCGGTGTCTACCTCACTGGGTCCTTGTGTGGATCTGATACAGTGAAGTATGTGAAAGGGCTGGGTTTACGGTGAACAAGTTCAGGTTACTCTCCTTCCTTCTCTTCTTCTGTCCTCTTCCCTTTTACATCTTGCTCTTTTCAAAACCTTTTCCACCTCCCCTCCCACGCTCCTCCTTCCTTCCCTGCCTTCCTCCTTCCTTCCTTCCAGTCTTCCCTTGCTCCCTCCTTTCCTCTCCTTTCCCAGACTTCCTCTTTTTGCTCATCCTCTCCTTCTGCCACCTGTGAAGTCATCACAGGCACAGGAGGTCTGAGACTTCCCTGGGTGTCTGGCAAGGCCAACGAATTGTAAAAGACTGAAACACGGGAATAACACTCAAAGTGGCAAAGCGGATAAAGGTGTTTGTTGTGTTATTACGATACATCCGTCTTTCTCTCACTGTCTTGGTTAATGAGGGATACACAAAGAAACGAGAGATTCGGGAGATCAGAACCAGGGAAAGGGGCAGTTTCTCCTAGTTGATGCCTCCTGTTTTGTACCTTGTATTTATTCAAGGTCACTGCAGAGAAACAGATATGACTAACTGTAGACTTGGAAAGTTTCAAATATTTGAGCACATGAGATTAGTTCTCAGTGACATGTATGATCTTGACTGAACTACAGCAAATCTAAATGGTTTTTGTTTGTTTGGGTTATTTATTCATTTATTTTTGAAAACTTACCATAGCTACCTGGGAAGCAATCTCTTATCTGCCTGAATCGTAATCCTAAGTGGTTTTCTTTTATCACGATGGTGGAGTCTGGAGGGGAGAAAGACTTTTTTCATCTCTGATAAAAAGAAGGTACCCAGGAGGCCCTTCCCTGGTGGTCCAGTGGCTAAGACTCCACCCTCCCAGTGCAGGGGTTTGACCCATGGTTAGGAAACTCAATCCCACATGTCGCAAATAAGATCTGCTGCAGTCAAATAAATAAACTTTTTTCTTAAAAAACAAAAAAAGAAGGTACTGAGGAGAAACTCTGAGCATCACTCCTCCTTCTGCTTCTACCTTTCTATGTGGTATAAGAAAATGAACGCTTAGAGATGCTACAATCGTCTTGTGACCATAAGGAAAAGGCCAAAGGAATTCTAGAGAGTCAGCACGAAGTCTCTAATATAATTAACTTCCTGAACCAAAGCAGCAAATTTCTATATTCCCAATTCTTGCCATGAAAGAAAAACTAACTCCTATTTGCTTAAGTTGTCTTTATTTTGGTTTTGTGATTATTTGCAGCCAAAAGAATTTCTCATTTGTAGAGGCATCTAACCTAGACCTAGAAAGCCAGGGAAACTTCTTGAAAAAAGGGACATCCATGCTAAGAGCAGAAGGATGTGGAGAAAGAGGGCTCTAAGCAAACGGAATAGTAAGTCCATGGATTCAGAGAGAAGAGGGAGCTAGGTTCACTGGGGGAGCTGACCCGTTTGAGGGGTGGGGTGAAGTCTTCTGTACTGAGCATTTGCAGTGTATGATGCACTGTGCCAGGCATTTTATACAAGATACCTTCAGTCCTCACAAAACCTGGTGAAGTTGTCATTTCCCTCCCCCCATGTTGCAAAAGTTCAAAAACACCAAGTAATTGAGCAAGATCACAGACCTGGCATCTTGTAAAGTCACAACTCAAGAATGGGTCTTCCTAACTGCCACAGCACCTCATTTCAGTAAACTTGAAAGTGAAAGTCACTCAGTTGTGTCCGACTCTTTGCAACCCCATGGACTATGCAGTCCATGGAATCCTCCAGGCCAGAATACTGGAGAGGGTAGCCTTTCTGTTCTCCAGGGGATCTTCCCAACATTGGAATTGAACCAGGGTCTCCTGCACTGCAAGAGCTATGAAACATAGTATTTAATAATTCCAATAAGGATCTGAGGGCTAGACCAATCTCTTCCAAATTTTTTTTTACTTTAATTCACATTACAAAATCTATGTTAAATGGTACCCAGTACATATAGAGTATGTGAATATGTGTGTATGTAGCTTATGATAGTCAAATCTACTTGATTTCTAACTGTATCATGTGAGTTTAAATATCATGCTGGATAGTGAGAAATGCTGTACTGTACTAAATTTTGTTTTGTGGACTTCAGATAATCCCATGCCAAGAGTTTGATAAGGTATTTTTCTGAGATTTTATCAATCTTGCTTCTGTTTTTAACATCAGAGAGGAAGAATTTGGATAAAAAAGAAAGCCTTTATAAAGAGTAGCAAGATATGATTATCCTTATGATTGTGTTCTACTGTTTTACTAATTTGTTCTTTAAGTGCTAATTGTGACCCAGCCAGTGGATTTCACACCCCATGATTTGGTTGGAACCCACAGTGCAAAAAAAAAAAACTGATCAGGAGAAATTCATCTCACCCATTTTGTATATGTGAATTATTTTGAGATGTTAATTTATGAGATTTGCTTTTGCGTAGTCCTTTTCCCCCTTTCCTTCATGCAAGCCTTCCACAAATAGCTTCCAGAAAGAATGAATAGAAAGCAAAAGTAGTCTTTCCATCTTTTGTTTTTATTAAAAAAAAAAATTCCCAAAGAGAACAGGAAAAATCAGACGGGCTTGTAAGAAACATAAAGCGAGGATTCTGACCAGACTAAAGGAGATATTCCCACACTGGGGCAGAAGAGAAAGGAAGAGACAGAGAGACAGACAGAGACAGAGAGAGAGGGAGCTATTGCATACTACATGACGACTTCCCAGGGCTGCCCTAGAGAGGCTCCAGCACCCTGAAGAGGAGGGATGATGTCTGGTGTCAGGGATATGGGCCCTTAAGCAGACCTCGAAGGCTCTCCTGTTTGTGTTCAGAAGAAGCAATGCAGATGCTGCTGGCCCCATAGGAACCATGTCATTAGGACCAAAGACTGACTGCCTCAGTCGTGGCTTTTACAAATAAGAGCGCCAAAGACCAGAGGGCGTGCATACCCTCCTCCTCACCCCTCCCACACACACCTGGGCACTACACAAGAGCCTGGAACTGTGGCATCCTCTTGGGATTAGGATGGTACAGATGAAAGCTGTACCTTGCATCAAGAAGGATGCAGGTTAAATGTCTCACAAACTGGATGAAAACAGAAATACATTGATTTTTAAAAGATGAAGAGAAATGTTTCTTTCACACTTAATCAGTGGACCGAGATCCATATACACAACTACATCAATAAATTTAACTACATTAAATGTGTATTACCATCTATGAGCCTTTACCCTAAATATTCTACATAGATCCCAGATATCTCCAAGAGGGAAACAGTAACAAGGTGAAACATTTCAAGAAATAAGAAGAGTGGGGACTTCCCCACTCGTAAGGCTCTGCTCTTCCAATGCAGGGGGCGCTGGGTTGAATCCCTGGCCTGGGAATAAGATCCCACATGGTTCACAGTGCAGCCAAAAGAAAAAGAAAATGTCTGTTGTATTAAATTAAGAATCAGGTATATTTTTAAAAGATAAAGTAGAAGAAAATGATCTACTTTGTTTCCCGTTGGGTCTGATCACTTTGCCCTAAGACTTTGGTGCGCCAGATTAAAAAGCAGATATTAAACCATTGCCAAAAGAAGGTTGGGCTTTCCTGGTGACTCAGACAATAAAGAATCTGCCTGCAATGCAGGAGACCCAGTTTCGATCCCTAGGTTGGGAATATCCCCTAGAGAAGGAAATGGCAACCCACTCCCGTATTCTTGCCTGGAGAACTCCATGGACATAGGAGTCTAGTGGGCTACAGTCCATGGGGTCACAAAGAGTCGGACAGTACTGAGCAACTAACACTTTCACTTTCAAAAGAAGGTTTGCTGATGTGGGTGAACTACCTACAAACTCTTTTACTTTTTCTTTTATAACTACTTCTTTTAGGGAGCATCTTAACAGCTTGTCCAATGGGCTGCATGAGTATGTGTGTGTGTTCTTATTATCATTTCACATGAAGGCTTCATAAGTGCTGCCACAGCAAGCTCACACCCCTAGTGAAGCCAGAGACAAAGGAATCATCTTTTAAGAAGAAAATGGTGATTATGTCTGTCTCCCTTGGACAGATCTTTCTCTGACTTGCCTAACTGATGAATTCCGTGTATAAATATGCTGTCTCACAATCACTTTCCCACTGATGAGATTTCTTCTCTCAGGCGCCGGAATCTAATTGAACCTAGTTCCCATGAAGATCCAAAATGTACACAAAATTTTCCCTCTCTTACATTTTACAATGCAAAGAAAATACGTACAAGGAGTAAAATGGACATTTTAATCTTTCTATTGTATATTTGTGCTGCATTCCAGATGAAATGTGAGTGCAAATTTGGTCATTCATAGGCCCTTTCCATGGATGAACCTTATGTAATTTAGACATTGACTTTTCCTGGAGTTCCATCAAAGTAGTCCATGCTCTGATATTTCCTAAGAGCAGTGCTTCTAGGCAAGACAGTCACATCCTTTTCATCACCCCCGCCTCCCAGCTTTGTTGCGGTATAACTGAAAATAAAAACTGCATATATTTCATTTCTTTTCTTAGTATTTATTTACTTAGTTTTGGCTGTGCTGGCTCTTTGCTGCTGTGAGGGCCTTTCTCCAGTTGCGGCGAGTGGGGCTTACCCTCTAGTTGTGGTCCATGGGCTTCCCATTGCAGCGGTTTCTCTTGTTGAGCACAGGCTCTAGGGAGCGGGGGCCTCAGTAGTTGCAGCTCTCAGGCTCCAGAGCACGGGCGCAGTAGCTGTGGCTCACGAGCTCAGCTGCTGCTTGACATCTGAGGTCTTTCTTAACCAGGGATCAAACCAGCATCTCCTGCATTGGTAGGTGGATTCTTTACCACCAAACCACCAAGAAGCCCCAAAACTGTATATATTTAAGGTTGCGACTTGATATTTTGATATACAAATGAGTTCATCACAATCAGGTGATTAACATATGTATTACCCCAAACAGTTACCACTTCCTTTTTTTTCCCTTCCTCTGTGTGTGTGTGTGTGTGTGTGTGTGTGAATATTTAAGATCTATCCTCAGAAAATTTCCTGCACTTTTCCTTTAAGGACTTCCAGCTTTGGAAGCTGCCTTGTCATCAACACCCTCCTTCCCTCTGGAAACAGGATCTCTCTGGTTTCAGGTCTCCTTCCTGAACTGAATCCATCTTTTCTTTTACATGTGAATATTTTATATGTCTTCAGTGAGTGTTAGAGTTTCTATGGATATTTTGCAAAGAGCACAGCTCTTATAAAATTTAAATCATATGTTAATCTAGTTAGCCTAGAAAGTCAAAGAAGCATTTGAGAGGAACAAATTTCCCATATCTACTATACATGTGGCCAGCAGTAGGCAGCAACATCATAAAGCAAATACTTTTTTTCCAATGGGGCAAGAGGCTGTTTTGCCATTACTACTCTTAGCCAATGAGTATGGAGCGATAATTATTATTTTGGTTAAATCCAATATGTGAAAAATCTGCTTTTTCACAACCTAGGAATAATGTCCATAGCTCGCACTGAGCAAAACCTAGCAGACCCTCTATAGAAACAAGAATCCGTTCTGTTACCTCATCCATTTGGACTCACCCCATTAGACTTCTCAAAGCCCAAACATCTCAGAAGTCTCTTATTTAATTTACATTTGGAAAGTCCAAATATATTTGACATTTTCTGTTCTATCAATCCTATTTAAATTAGGTCAAAAATGTGTGACCTGCTTGTCACAATATTTTTATTGAGCACATGGAGGCTAGGTTTATACAATTTAAATTTAACTGCTGGAATTTTGCTATAGAGGAGATCTTGGGCAACTTCCTTAGTTGAATGGAGCCTCAGTGGAGTCAGTAAAATGGGAATAATAAAAAATAGAGAAGGATCTAACTCAGAGAATTGACAGTTATAAAGATCATTGTAAAGGGTGAAGTGTGCCATCTACTATTGCTAATTTTATCATCTCTATGTACACTAGAGTTGCTAGAAACAGGGGGACTTGGACTCAAGGAAAATCAGTTTTGCCCTTCAATGAGCTCACCAGTTCATGGAGGGATAAATGAGTAAGTAAGAACCATACTGAAGAGCCGAACAGAATATCTTCCCAGGTGGCTCGGTGGTAAAGAATCTGCTTGCTAATGCAGGAGACACAAGAGATAAAGGGTTCGATCCCTGGGTTGGGAAGCTCTCCTGGAGAAGGAAATGGCAACCCACTCCAGTATTCTTGCCTGGAAAATTCCAGGGAGAGAGGAGATTGGCGGGCTACAGTCCATGGGGTCGCAAAGAGTCAGACACAACTGAGTGGCTGAGAACAACAGAATGACAGAAGAGAAAACCAGAGCAACAGAAGAGGAAACCACTAATTCTCATTGGAAATACCAGGAAAGCAGAGATGACAGTGCTTGGGCTTTGAAGGAATGAGATGAGTAGGGCTTTGAAGGAGGGTTATGAAAGGAATAGAGGGAAATTCCAAGAAGAGGAGGCTATGTACAAAAAGACATGGAGTCTGCAAAATCCTGTCCCTCTACAGTGGAGACCCAGCCATAATAATTATGCAGGGAATTAAATGAAGGCACTGTGAGAGGTCCATTATAGCCTCAAAGCAATGTGTTGACTTTTCTTGTTTTGAGTGATAATCATATGGTGGTTTGCATGTTCCCAAAAGCCTCCCAATATGTGTGCTGAGCCAGTGCTGTCATCCAAAAACAGAATTTGGGGGGTGCTGAACGGCATCGTGTCATTCCAACAAGAAGAATAACATGTAAATCTTATTCTGTCATCCACCCTCTTATTTTCAAACAACATGTCCTAACACCCCCTACCACAAAGGAACTTTCGGAGGAGTCGGGCGACCAGATGCAATGTTTTCTCCCTGACATGTTAGTTTCGACCTCTAAGTTCATGAAATTGTTGGAGCTGCTTTCTGTTAGCACGCTCTGCTCATTCATCAGCCTGAGTCATTTTATCTGATTGGGTCCAATCTCCCCCTCCTTGGCACGCCTCCTTTTGCTGCTGAATAAATCATCCTGGGATATGTCCAGGAGGAAGATTTTCATAGGAAAGTTCCATCTGCATTCAACCCCTCATTTATTCAGGCTGAGTTCTCAGGCTCCCAAGGAGAAAGAATTGAGAAAATAAAGAGGTGTCTTCCACTGCCAAGTTTACTAATATGGTCATTAGCACAGATGACTTGGGGCTGTGCCTACAGCCTGAGGACACAGCTCCCCACACATCCCGGCATGGGGTCCACAGGAACCCCCTCCCTCCCCCACCCCGCCCTCTGCCCTGTTTGGACTCCCTCCCTCAAGTCAAGATAATTACTACTCAACCCAGAGTTTCAGGAGAGCTGACCAGGCAGAGTCCAAGGAATTTAAGAAGGGAGAAAGCAAGTAGCATTTCTTTCTCAGGAATGTGATGCCCAGGACGATTTCATTAAGGTCTAGATAACTGCAAAAGTGGGTTGGGGGCGGGGGGAAGGGCTTTGCCCTTAAGTTCCAGTCTCACCGAAGAGACCAGCTATTCTGGGGCCTCTTTACAGCTAAGGAATTAATACATCTACAACTGGGTTAAAAATAGAACCGACCTTCTTTCCATTTAAAATGGAGCCTTTAATTTAGTTCTCTTTCTTGAGGGGTAGAGTGGTAGAAGGCAACTCAAAAGGACTCGAATTAAAGGAGTCTTTTCCAGGATGTGTATAACATCTCAGAAATCTACTCTTAGGGGAAAATGCTATCTGCTTCCTGCTTTAGGGCGGTGGTGGGGGCGATTCTATGTGCAAGACAGTTGACCAGTCTGGGCTTCAACTGAAACCCATGTGTGTGGAAAAGAAAGGCTTGATATAATGAAATCTTGTGTTTCTGGGACACGGTGGACACAAATAACCCTGGAGATGGTGTAAGCGGTTGAGAAGGGAGGTAGGCAAAGCTATTCTTGCCCAGGCCAGGCGAAGGGAGGGGAGTTTCTCCCAGGGAAAGCAGCGGGGGACCGTCCGCTGGGGAGGGTCTGAAGGGGGTGGCAAGGCGGTCCCTGGGGTTTTCGGGGGGCGCCACGGATAGCCGCAAAGCGCCCGGGGCCTGACGTCATTGGCCATCAGCTGACCGTGCTCAGGGCCCGGGTTCCACCCGCTGCAGCCGCAGTCCCGGTGGCGGAGGTGGAGGCCACGGTGGCTCCGCCACCTGCAGCCGGGCTCCGGACTGCGGCGCCCGGGGCCCGTGCTCGGGCCGGCGCGGGCGCAGACACCACGCGCCCCCGGGTGGCGCCTGGCTCTGCCCCGAGCGCCGCCAAGCGCTGTGTCCGCAACTGCTCGCAACCCGAGCTCGGCGGGCGGGAAACCCGGCTTCAGCTGGCGGCTGGCGATGCCTTCCCCGCGGCCTCGTCCTCCACCCCGCCTGTAAGCCGGGAGAAACTCGGCGTGCGAGGCACTCCGGGGGCCTTGTATTCTAATGCCTCGCGCCCTCCACCCCCTGGACTGGCGTGGTTAAGAGACTCTGGGGAAGCTGCCTGTCTCTACAACTGCGGCTTCTTGGGGACATTTTGCTTTTAGCCCGAAAGTTGGCTTTGCCAAAAGACACCCCATTGGAGAGCGCGTAAAGAAAACCCTCTATTCCTTGGTGTTGGGCCCTCGGATTCCGTGGGCACAGCGGCCTACGAGTCCCGGCTGCGCACCTGCCCAGGACTCGAGCCAGTACCTAAAAAAGAACCGCGGAGGAACCGGCCCGCGCCGCCAGCTGGAGCGCTGCAGCCCGGCGTCCCGGACCGGCTGGGGGCATCGGCAGCAGCCCCACCATCCTCTCCCGCGCGGAAGTGCGCGCGCTGCCGCTTCCAAGACCCGGGGCGCCCTGGCCAGATCTGGGTGCCAGGTCCCCGCCGCCACTGCCCCCCGGCCCCCGCCCCGCTCCGGGGGGTGTGGCCTGGCGTGGGGGCGGGCTTAAGTGGCCGCTGGTGTCCGGCCGCTCTGACAGGTCTCCAAATTCTTCCCCGTCGCCGGGTGCCCGCAGCGCGCTTCAGAGCGCCAGGGCGGCACGCGGCGCTTCCCTGGATCCGGCGGCGACTCCAGGCGACTTCCACGCGGCCTCGGGCCTCCCTTCTCGCTCCAGCCTTACACCCGCCGCAGCCACCCCGCTTCGGATCTTAGCCTCAGGGCTCTGCACCGGTGGCTTCTCTCCGTTCTCCGAATTGTTGGCTTGGGAGCCCTCCCTACTTTTCCCTGCCCCCGCCTCCCTCTCCTCCCAGCTCCGGGCCAAATGGATTCCAACGAGGGAAGTGAAGGGGGGTGAGAAGCTTGGGCGGCGACCCCTCGGAAGCACAGCTGGAAAGGGGGGCTTCGTCTTACAGCAGCGACTGGGACTCTGAGATCCTCCCCTCTCCCCGAGGGATGCGTCGGGCCAGAGCCAGGTCAGCGCTGCCAGTCTTCGCTCAGGAAGTGGAGACAGCCAGAAACGAACCCGGGGGGGGGGGGGGAAGCCTCAGCACACCCCCACTTCCAAATTAACTGTTTGGTGACTCGTAAGCGCTGAGGCTAGCACCCCTCCACGCCTCCCGCGGGCCACCCGCCACCTCACGGTCCCCCACTCCTCCCCCTTCATTCCCCCCGCCCCCAGCTCCGCCCCGGCTCCCCATCCCGGCGCAATGGAGTTCTCCGAAGGGCTCTGTTCCAGCCCCAGCTGCTAACTTCGTACCCATCTGCGCCTCCGGTCACCCCCCGACCAGCCCCCCTGCAGCCGCCGCGCCGTGGGCGTCCGGAGCCCAGTGCCGCAGCCAGGACCCGCCCGGCGCGCATCTCAAGCCGGGAGCCCCAGGCGCCTGGGAGCCTCTAGGAGAGCAAAGGCTACGCCGAGAAGCCGAGCCGAGAACCAGCCGGGAAGCCCGAGCTGGGGAAGGGGGCTGCGTGGCTCCGAACGCCGCGGCTGCTGCGGACACCGAGCGCCGGCTGCCACGCACCCAAGCTGCGCGGGGCTGGCGGGAGGGCGCCGCGCAAGGACGCAGGGGTCTGCGGCGATCTACCAGACGCCCTTTGCCCCGGGGCGCACTATGACCTGACGCGCGGGGGCCCTCCTGCCCGGGGCGGCTGGGGAGAGAAGGGCTCGCCGCCCAACTCTGACCAGGCCAGCCTCTGGCTCTTTAGGGACCTCCTCTCCCGGCGGCCTCCCGCCGGTCCTGCGCCTCCCTCCCCGCGGCCCGGCGCCATGGAGCTCTCCGATGTGCGCTGCCTCAGCGGCAGCGAGGAACTCTACACCATCCACCCGACGCCCCCGGCCGGCGACGGCGGGAGCGGCTCCCGGCCGCAGCGGCTGCTGTGGCAGACGGCGGTGCGGCACATCACCGAGCAGCGCTTCATCCACGGGCACCGCGGCGGCGGCGGCGGGAACGGAAGCTCCAGCAAAGTCTCGGACCCCGGAGGCGGCGGCCCCAACCACCACCACGCGTCGCAGCTGTCCGGCGACTCGGCGCTGCCCCTCTACGCGCTGGGCCCCGGGGAGCGAGCGCACGGCACCGGCGGCCCCAAAGTCTTCCCGGAACGCAGCGGGAGCGGCAGCGCCAGCGGCAGCGGCGGCGGCGGCGACCTGGGCTTCCTGCACCTCGACTGCGCCCCGAGCAACTCGGATTTCTTCCTCAATGGGGGCTACAGCTACCGAGGGGTCATTTTCCCCACCCTGCGCAACTCCTTCAAGTCCCGGGACCTGGAGCGCCTGTACCAGCGCTACTTCCTGGGCCAGAGGCGCAAATCCGAGGTGGTGATGAACGTGCTGGACGTGCTGACCAAACTCACCCTCCTGGTTCTCCACTTGAGCCTGGCCTCGGCCCCCATGGACCCGCTCAAGGGCATCCTGCTGGGCTTCTTCACGGGCATAGAGGTGGTGATCTGCGCCCTGGTGGTGGTCAGGAAAGACACCACCTCGCACACATACTTGCAGTACAGCGGTGTGGTCACCTGGGTGGCCATGACCACCCAGATCTTAGCAGCAGGTCTCGGCTACGGGCTCCTGGGAGACGGCATCGGCTACGTGCTCTTCACCCTGTTCGCCACCTACAGCATGCTGCCGCTGCCGCTCACCTGGGCCATCCTGGCCGGCCTAGGCACCTCTTTGATGCAGGTGGTCCTCCAGGCGGTCATCCCCAGGCTGGCGGTCATTTCCATCAATCAGGTGAGTCCTGCCTGCCTTGCTCTTCCCCTGACTCCCCTGGGGGTTCTTTAGAAATCGCTTTTCTAAGAAGCAGGGTTACCTGGCTCCCTTGGAGTCTCCTCCCAGCCTGGCACAGTGCCTTGCACCTAGGAGGTCCTGGGTCGCCCTGGGGTGGCATTTCTTTCTTCTTAGAGGGAACTGGAACTAAATGACCTCTAAAGTTTCTACCAGCTCGACCATTCCACCCTGATTCTGAAATTCCTCTCTTCTTAGCTTCTTAGCTGATGTACAGTCTTCTTTCTGCTCCTCACACATCCCCCAGGGGCTGCTGCAGTGAGGCTCTGGAGCAGGAGATGGAAGGGGGAGGAGAAGCACCCCAATTTAGAAGGTGACCCATTCCTTAGCAGCTTTACTCACAAGCATTACAGCAGGGGGTTGTAAGGGACTGTAGGATTCAGTGTTGGTTTTCTCTGAATCTCTGTGCCCCAAAGGAATCAACATTTGTTAACCCTGTACTAATTTCTGGTGCTGGGTACCCTACTTAAGTTTTCTCACACGATCAAGACAGTCAAGCCCGTGACACATGTTTTATGTGGGAATTCTTTTTTGTCTTGTGAGTCTACGAGGTTATCTTCTCTTGTTACAGGATCCAACCCTAATGCTTTGAATAAGTCAAACTCAAAACTTGGGGTTGGTGGGGAGAGGGGGCATGTTACTGGCAAAGAAGGCAAGTTTTGCTTCACTGGAAAGGGGCATTTTGATGTAGATGGTTTGAAATATTTAGGTGGAACCTGACTCTTTATGTCTCTTTCTCCCTCTTTCTTCCTGTCTTTCCCCATTAAATATGGATGTGGTTTTGTGAACAGAATTCTCCTCATCTGTGAAGGAGGAGGTAGCTGATGACTATTGTTTAAATTCATTGAAATCAATAGATAATTAATGTCCTGGCACTTCCTTGGCCAAATGTCTGGTAAGTAACAAGAGTAAATGGAAGGAGGGTCATCTCCATAAAAATGAAGGAAGCGTATCAGCGGAAGTGGCTTCAAATAAAAAGCTGATGAGAGGTGCTTGAAGAGGGGCATGCTTTGTATGTTTCTGCTTTAGCTTCAGCCTCTGGGGTACTTTTGCTCTATTGGAAGTTCAGAGGCTCCTCTTGAGGTCTGGTCTGAATAATGCTTCTTAGAATAAACAGTTACAACACCTATGAAAACTGCTCATGACTTTTAGAGTGCTGGCACTGTCAGAGTGCTTTCCCCATCACTGACCTTCTGGGCTTCTAGCTGATTTGGGATTCTCTCTCTTCTCTGCTGGCTCTGTATCCATTTGCTCAGGTTACTTATCTGGTTGACTGCTTTTATGATGCTTTTTGAAGTCTCCCTGGGTAGAGCAAAGAGCATATAAAGTACTTGGCTGTGATCATCAGGCATGAAATGAGGACGTGAGAGCCTCTGTGAGTAAGGTCTGACCAGCTGAATTTTTCCTTTTTAAAGATAATAGTGAATGTTTTCTCAAAATCACCGTGAACCTTTAATATCCACTTATGATAAGAGTCTCAGTTTGGAGATTATAGGAAAGTACATGTTAACTGTGTTTCTGAATCTCGTTGACCCAGTGATTTGAACCCCAGTGTCCTCTGATTCTCTCCCTTTCTCTCAAGTTCTTTCCTGCTTTGCATTTCCTTTATTACCTGCCTAGACATCAGCTGACCTCTCCTGACCCCTCCTGCTCCTTTCCCCTTCTTCCCCTTCTCAGTTTTTCTGTCTCCTTCTCCTCTTTCCTTCCCCTTCTCTTTTTTTTTCGCTATGAGTCGTTTTCATAATATAACTATCTGGCCATTTGCGGAAAATTCCATTTATCATAATCCACTGTTTCTCATGCAGTAGCCTTTCTTGGTATGCATTACCGAAAGACTTCATCAAGTCAGTTTGGAATAGTATTTAGAATAACACATCCTAAGTGGCAAATGATGAATATTTTCAAAGCCCTAAGTATAGAGATACTTTCTTTGCCAAACGAATCCAGAAAGTAAATTTTGGATCTATATTTGTTTTATACTCCACTCAAATACTACCAGATGGGAGAAGATTAAAAATAACCCCCAAATGTCTTCCTACTCCCACCCCATCATAAACAATCCTTCGGTGTGAAGACTAGGGTCCTGGTACCTGCATATCAAGCTCGTCCAACTTTCTGTTTGGGTAGGAACTGTAGATGAACCATCCTCTCATAACTTGTCACCTTTTACCAGACTGAAGGCACAAGTGGAGCGCTTTCCTCTGATTTTAGGTGCTGAAAAGAGCCTTGGTGGCTACAAAACATTTTCCTTTGGCGCCCTCTAGAGGTTCAAGTGTTTTTCCTAGATCTTGCAGGTGGATGAAGTGAAGCATTAACCGCTTAAAAAAAAAAAAAAAAAAAAGCATGTGATTTTTGTATTGGTGATGTTTGGTATACCATTTGGTGATAAACAGGCCATACTTAATACCTGCTAACTACCTTGTATAGAAACTGGAATAAAATCCTAACTCCTTACCATGGGCTACTGGATCCACTATTATCTGATGCTGCTTTTCTTGCTAATTAGATTTTTCTTCTCTCCTCTTTCCTTTTCGTTCTCTCTTCCTTTCTTTCTCTCCTACTCCTCAGCCTCCAAATCACTGTTTTCCTGTCTTTCAAATATCCCGAACTCTTTCCCACTTCTTAGGCTTTATGCCTGCTGCCTAGAACAACTTTTGCCGGGTCTTCACATGACTGACACGTCCTCATGATTCCAGACTCAGTTCAGGTGCCACTCCCTGGTACATGACGTGCCTCGTTTTCTCCAGAGCACGTGCATCATCTGCAATGATCTGATTTGTTTGTACTTCTTGTGTTTCTTCTCCCAACCCCGTACCCTCACAAGAATGTAAACACCATGTAAGAGGCAAGACGTTGTCTATCGTGTTTATCATTTTATCCTTATCACCTAGAAAAATGCCAGGCACCTGGTAGGCCCTTCAATAACTGAATGAGCAAGACTACTCATTGCATAAGCAATATTATGAAATAGCGAAGTGCCCTGACGTTGGTGTTGGTGAAAGCTTTCTATATACAAACACACACACACTCACAAGCTATGTATGCAAGGCAGTCTTTTACACATAAACACCTTTGGGGAAATCAAAGCACGGTAGCAACTCTTTACATTTGTACAATATTTTGCATGTAACCAAGAGCTTTTGCATACATGATCTCATTTGGTAATGCCAAACAGATGGTAACATCCATCACTTTTCTTTCAGAGAAGAAATGACAGGTTCTTAGAAACATTAAAGGGACAGCTGGAAGATAAGAATAACAAGTGGTGGGGGCTGAATTCAAATCCTAGCTCAATGATAATCATATTTCAGAAACTTTTCAGAGAGCATCCTTCTAAAAACATAAGTATTTGAAGTGGCTTAAGAGCAAGAGTTTCACCCGTGTTTCACCACTCAAGGGAGTAATACCCCATATAGCCCAAGAATTAACATTTAACAAAACAGCCAAAGGGCAGTCAGGAGGGGGAAATCATTGAATTGCAGGGAATAGGCTCTTTGTAGCTAGCTCATCTCATCATCTAGCTCAGTGGATATAAATTTGTCAACTGAAGGGCATAAACACTGGCATATCTTCTTTCCCTACATTAATCTCAATTCCCATTAAGTGGATAGCTCATGTTGAACTTAGCATTTTCAAGAAGCAGGAAGCTGAGGATATAGCGAACACACCTCTCAGCTATTTCTCTTCCCTGAAAAGGCCATTTTCAAAAGGAACAAATGAACCAGTGATTGCCTTCTCTAATCCAGGCTTGAGAGTCGGCTTCTCTTTTTTTCTGGAAGACTGTGGTATCTATGGCTTGACGAGGTAACAGCCAAGCTGCAGATCTCTGCAGATACCCTATATGAAGAGAGAGAGTCCTGTGTTCATTCAACTTTCATATGCTTTCCACTGTGGATCCAAGATGGAACCTATTGGGTTGACCACAAAGTTTGTTCGGGTTTTTGTAATACCATACAGAAAAACCCAAGTGAACTTTTTGGCCAGCCCAATAAAAAGGGCCAACCAGGAGGTTCCTTACTATCAGTAAGGAAATGGTTTCTGTTTTCTCCACCTGGTGAACCGTTAGAGGAAAGTTGTGAGCTTCCCACCCAAGGAGGTTCTGTTCAAATACACAGATATGATCCCTGCATATTTTGTATGTCTAAAGGGGCACTGAAAATATTGAGGAACCCTTAGAAGGTACAAAGCCCAGTTCAAAGGATTCCTTTCTTTTGAAGTCTCCCCCTGAGATAGTTCAGCTACTGGTAATACTAAGACTGCAGTTACTGCTTCCTTGGGGAGTCTCATCCATTTTAAGTTAAATCAGTTTGATTGTGGGCTTCCCTTGTGGCTCAGCTGATAAAGAATCTGCCTGAAATGTGGGAGACCTGGGTTCAATCCCTGGGTTGGGAAGATCCCCTGGAGATAGGAAAGGAGAATTCCTCTCCAGGAGAATTCCATCGACTATACAGTCCATGGGGTTGCAAAGAGTCGGAGATGACTGAGTGACTGGTAACTCAGTGTAAAGTATCCGCCTGTCAACACAGGAGACACGGGTTTGATCCCTGATCTGAGAAGATCCCCTTGGAGAAGGAAACGGCAACCCACTTCAGCCAGGGGGACCCCATGGACAGAGTAGCCTGGTGGGCTCCAGTCCATGGGGTCGCAAAGAGTCAGACACAACTCAGCAACTGAAGAAACAAACAGCTTCATTATGTGATTCAAGCCAAAGATAGTAGCACTTTTGTCCAGATTTCCTCTACAACACAGAATTCTTCCACATGTTAAACAAATAGTTTATCTTGCCAGTTCAATTTACCCATCTAAAAATTCATTACAGAATGGCATTATATGTGTAAATAACTTATGAGTGATAAGGTCATATTTGTTAAGTTCTTCCACACGGTAGATACAGCCTCAGTTCTGTTGCTGTAATTAGCATTTTACTCTATTTTAATTGCTGGTGACAATAATACGGGCTACCTAACATTTGAAATTTGTCTTGTTCTCATTCTTCAGTTCATTAGTGATAAGAAAATCATTTAGTTATTGAAAATCATTTAGTTATGGGAACACTGAGAGACAGCGGTATTTAACCAAAAGATTGCTGCATTATGCTTCCCTCTGGGGATTCTAAAATGTTGCAGCTAGTGGCTAATTAGCCCTTTGAACCTCTTGGTGAGGCAGATGAGCAGAAGTGTCAGAGAGGAGGTGATTTCTCCAAGATAACTCTAGAGCAAATGCAGCCAAGTATGCAAATCCAGGTAAGTTAGTGCTCAAGGTCATGCTGTCAGAGTTGAATTTGGAAAGCAGCCTTTTTTTCCCAATCTTATATGTATCCGATGAAACAGAAGAGACCAGTGCCAGAGAATGCTAATTAAGGCACGATCATTGCACTTGACTGAGAACAAGGAACTCATAGCTTACCATTTGGCCTTTAAAAATCTTTTTAGGGAGCATCTGTCATTTATATTAGGTGAGATAGTGGTGCCTGGTATGAGCAGGTGGGGCTCAGGAGAGAAGTAGCCTTTGCACATTTCTGATCATTTGAACGAAGGGTTGACTTCACAGTAAAGACAATGTGAGTGTAATGGAATTACCAACATCTTTCTCCCCATTTATAAAATTTAAATATAAGCATATGTTATATGTTCTTTGTCTAAGTCTGATAATCCAAGTCAGATAAAGGGAATCTTATGACTACTTAATGCACGGCAAATGACATGTCATTTAAATTATCTTCATTTGGTATTTGATATCAAGACAAATACTTCAGAAAACACAAATATCCATTAAACGAGTGTAACTGGAGTCCTATTTCAAGCACCTCACTAGTTATGATGTGCATTTTTTAAAAGCCCAAATACCTCCATTTCTGTGCATTTTCGCTTGGCAAATTCATGTAGGCTTTAAAAAAAAAATAATTGCAGCATTCCAACCTGTCTGAGAAAATGACTTTCAAAAGCAGATTTGAGTGTCAGCATTCCCAAGAGGGTCCTCTGAACGCCAGGAAATGGAAATATTATCCTCTCTTACTTCTGAAAAATGCCCAGAGACTGTCCTTTTTGGTTCTATCTATTCCTTCCTTCCTTTCTTCTTTTTTTTTTTTTTTTTGATGAAGAGTAGGCTTTGCAAAGGACATTTTTAATGACATCGGGAATGACCAACTAAGTCCCTTCAGCCTTTATCTGTAGATACATTTGCCCTGGAGTGGCCAATAAGCTTGACATCTGTGTGTTTAGACCGAGTTGTAAAATGCCGTGTGGTGTGGTCTTTGCAAGACTGAATTATGAGTTTGTTTTTCTGCCTAGCCAGTAATGTCACCTGACTGGTTTCAGTGAGTCAGAGCACAATTAGATGGGAACTGGGAAGACTGGGAGGACTTTTCTGGAGCAGCTGCTGCAGTACCATGCTAAGTAGGACAAGTGCATTAGTCATATTTACACCTTGATGATTGATGGCATTTTAAGAGCTCATCAAAAATAAGTGAAACCAAGCATTAAAAGGAAAGATTTAAAAAAAAAAAAAGTTGATTCCAACTTCAGTGCTGCCGGCAACATGTAATCAAAGGATACTACTACAATCGCCCTGATGTGACATTTCACTGTTGTCTAAATATTTCTTAGGATGATAATTTATTCATTTCCCAAGTGTATCTATTTGAGTTGATCCTACATGTGTTTGTTTTCAGAACATGGGAGACACTTGCAATACTTATCCCATACCCTTCCTTTCATCAACGAATGGGCACAATACTGATGCTGTGATCAACCAGGAGTTCTAGAATATGCAGTTGGATGTCATATCAGTTCACTAGACATATGGCCTGTTCTTTACTTTCTCTGTAACACAAGGTACCAAGAACAGGAAATAGGCAAGTTTCTGGGATGTATAGGTCTGACCCTCAGTTAGCAAGAAAATGGGTTCCATACATAATTTCTCCCCCAGCGTTTTCTTGGGGCTGAAGTAAAAGAATGCTCCTCTGCCCAACCAGCCATCACAGAGCAGCGAGAGCCTGTATCATCTTCCCTGTGTTTCCCCAGGGAACATAATTGGATTTACACACTCAAATTAGATCATGTGAGTTTTGTTTATAAAGAACTATTTTAAGAAGTCAGGTCACTTAAGCAGCACTTCGGAAGGCAGCTTTTCTCACTGCAAGATTTTTCACAGTTAGCTCTCTGCAGGGTACAGAAGAATGCTGGGTAGATTAATTAACCGTTGAGGCCCCAGACATTCCCAGGGATGCCGGGCCACCTCCCAGGAGGAATAAAAGCCATTCTACCCGTGAATACAAATGCGTGCCACCCTCTCAACCAGTGAACTGGGATTATAACTCAGTGTTGTCAGATAAACCTACAGTTCCGTGTTTCCTTGATATCTCTGCTTCGGACTCTGATTGGGCATGTCTGTGATTTTATATCTGAATTTTATTTTTACCTACGTCATGTGTTTTAATATGTATAATACCTTGTATATTCATTAGTCAAGTGAGGTTTTCTATCTCTTCCACCCCACTTCCTGATTTATATGCCTCCAAACTCAGGTGTTACGAGTTGCAAAATATCTTTGAAACACAAAATCCTCCTAAATCAGAACGCGGTAAAAATTTACATGGTGAAGACATGAACTAAGTGTGAAATTAAATCATATTAATGTTTGGGGGTTTTTTTAACAAGTAAAATTTAAAAACTGCCACATCTATATAAAAAGCATACCAGCATAAAATTTTCATGTGAAAGAAGAATTATTTTGTTGAGCTGTCTTATAAACTACGTCCTTGTCCTGTGTCAGCTGGTTTTCCAGTTGGCTAGAGTAAACCATTTCAGAATCTTTTCTCCTTTTTTGTGTGTGATTGTGTGTTGAATACACATGATTGCTTATAAAACCAAGATGACTAAAGATTAGAGAATGTATAGTCAAAATATAATGTATTTCTTTCACTCAGAACATGGAAAAAACTGCAGCAAAATAGAACAGAACTAGAAAAACAAACAAACAGAAGCACTCCTGCAAGGCCTAAAGATAGAAGATATATGGTCAGTGTTTGCAAATATTGGAGGTACTTCATGACAAAGAGAGACTGTTTACTTTAGGTGTATTCTTTAAGACAGAATAATGACCAACGGGTGGTCTTTATACCATGAGAGATTTTGGTTCACCTAAAGCTCATAAGGGTTTATAACAACTAGACCCACCCAGGGGGATGTTTTTTAAGTGATGAGCTCCCTGTCAGGGGATTCATCAAGAGAAAGCTGTATAGAAATCTATCCAAGATGCTCTAACGGAGAATTGCACAGGGAAGATCTTTTGCTCAAGTTCGTTTGAAAACAACTGGCTGCATCTCTAAGCCATCACAGCCACTTTGCAGGCAAGAAAAAAGGAGAGGACAAAGGGCAAAGGGTAAGCAGTCAAGATGACCATGTTGTAGCCATGTGTTCCGGGAAACACACACTCAAAAAGACAATGCGGATAGTAGGGTACAGTTTATTACACCGGCGAGCCCAAGGCAGAGTCTCCTCTCAGCCAAGGACCCCAACCAACTTTTATGAAAACCTTATATACCTTAAGTGTACTGCTCAAGCCCACATCCCCAGATTCCTTAAATCTAGCCTGGAAAGTGTTAAAGGGAGATAAAATCAGGTTACAGCCATGGTTCATAATCAGAAGGGTCAGCTGGTTCTGCATTGTCGCCTACGCCAATGGGTGCCCTAAAGATTACAAAGGTGATTGACTACACAGGGGATCATTACATTCTTTTTGGTGACAGGAAATCTTGGTATGGAATCTGGTGTTTATCAGTCCGGGAGGCCAGTTCGGCCATGGGTATGTTATCCCCATGGCTACCAGGCACATGGTCCAAAGCTCACTGAAAGTGCAAGATGGAGTTTCCTTCTTTTTCAAGATGAAGTCAGCTCGGCCTGCCCCTTCCCTCCCTCAACCAAAGGGCATTTGCCCACTAGTCTTGTAGCCCTTTCAGGAGGGACCCCTGCGTGGTCCTCTGGGACCCATACCCAATGCCATCTGCCTCTATTTTGGGGACCAGAATTCTGAATTCTGACACATGGCCCCTCCTCCATCATCATGAAAAGATGGCAAAAATAGATTCAAGTTTACTGCTTCTCAAAAAATCAAGAGTGACTTAGGAAGAAGAGGAGAATAAGGATTGAGTAGGAAGACTGTTCAGTAAATGCTTGTTGACTGACTGTTGGGTTCTAGATTCTGAGACAGCTGTGTGTTATACCGCCAAGGTTGTCACTTTAAGGAGGGGGATACCTGAATGGATCTGGGGGGGCGGGGGAAGTTTGTGAATCTGGTACAGAGGTAGGGAGGTTTATAACTGACTCTTAGAACCTGTCTGAAACACACAGCATTGGGTAAGTGTTTTATGCAGGTCTTGGGCTCTTTTTACTACAGTCTCTAAAGCATGAAAAAAATCAAAGCTACAGTGGATTTCTCTTAGGAGTTGTGTGAAAGGAAAGGTCAGACTTTAGAAGAAATTGTAAAAGGGTGTGGATCTTCCTGGCGAAGAGGGTAAAGAGACCCTGGGAAGGGCCAGGGGGTCAGTTATAAAGCATCACCTTATCACAGACTGGACGCATCCCAAGCCTGGTGATCAGCAGATGCACGAGAGCATCTGCCTCATGTTGAGAAGCTCGGGCTTGGCAGCAGCTCCAGGTTCTGCTAGCTGCTCTGTGTTCTTAGTCACGTTTGACTCTTTGCAACCCCGTGGACTGTAACCCGCCAGGCTCCTCTGTCCATGGGATTTTTCAATCAAGAATGCTGGAGTGAGTTGTCATTTCCTCCTCTAGGGGTTCTTCCTGACCCAGGAATCAAACCCGTGTCTCTCACATCTCCAGCATTGGCAGGCGTGTTCTTCAGCACTGGGGCCACCTGGGAAGCACATTACTCAATAACTCCAGCTAGAAACTGAGCAGATGCCTTGGAGCTCCAGGCAACCCATTTCACACAAGGGTGGGCAGACAAGGAGCTTAAGCAAGGCTCAGTTCCCTCTCCTTGGTACATTTCTACACTCTGCATTTTCAACTATCAAAGCAACTTGTAACATTTCATGTGCCTACCAGGCTGTGAGCCCCTTGAGGTCAAGGACTGTGTCTTGCTCATCTTTGTGTCCCTAGCTCCTAGCATCGTATCTGCCACATTAACAGTACTAAACAGTGCAGTTATAAGTGAAGTTATATGATCAACTCCTTCCCCTGTCCTCTCCCTGGCTACCCCTCAACACACACAATCAGTGAGAAACCAGTGGGGGGGGGGGGAATCCATTTCTCTGGTCAATACAGGCAAAAGTGCACTGAATGTTATCCCAAGAAGTCCTTTGGGCAGAAAGCTGCAACCTGAGTGCTCGCTAGACCTGTGTTAAGGAAGTTATATTAAATAACATGAAGAAAAATTTAAGTCATTATCCAGATCATTTCAGTCAAAATAGGAAAATGAGATTAAAAATGATGGACCTAAATTATCCATACCTATTTGTCCATTCCTGAAAATTTTAAACGGATCCAGTCCATCCACACAAAGTAGAGTCCAGGTATTAATGCGAGTTCCTTGGCTTCCTTCTTGGTTCTTTAGCACCTTGGCTCTGGACCCCAACACGACACCTCGCTCAGGCTCTCTTTCCTCTGTGGTCCATCATCTTTTGTCCTTGTACATGCATGCATGCATTGTGCGTGTGCTCAGTCATGTCTGACTGGGACCCCATGGACTGCAGCCCTCCAGGCTCCTTCCATGGAATTTTCCAGGCAAGAATACTGGAGCAGGTTGCCATTTCCTTCTATAGGGGATCTTCTTGACCCAGGGATCAAATCCACATTGTTTGTGTCTCCTGCATTGGCAGCAGATTCTTTACCACTTTGCCACCTGGGAAGCCTCTTGCTTTGTGGTGGTGTTCACTTGCTCAGTCATGTCTGACTCTTTGCAATCCCACAGGCTACAGCACGCCAGGCTTCCCTGTCCTTCACTATCTCCCAGAGTTTACTCAAACTCATGTCCATTGCGTCGGTGATGCCATCCAACCATCTCACCTTCTGTCGTCCTCTTCTCCTCCTGCCTTCAATCTTCCCCAGCATCAGGGTCTTTTCTAATGAGCTGCTCTTTGCATCAGGTGCTTTGTGATATACTGCTTCGTGGTATTCTACCCCGAATCGATTCTTTGGCCAGAGCCCTCAGTGGTCCCCGCTTCTGGGCACCTATGGATGTTCACTCTCTAGCTTCATCCAGGTGTAGCTGTGGGCAAGCAGTGTCCCTACTTTCTTACCTGCTTCCTGGCGCCCCTCACCAGCCAGGCTGGTCTGCCTCACTCCTAAGAGAAGGCCATTGAACAGACCCAGCTGACCTTGCTGAGTGTAATAACTGAATAATACTTAGTCTCCCACTTTTACAGCATAAAACCTATCATATAAAGACCAATTTGTACCCCAACTGGACCAGTTTTATCTGAAGACTACTGAAATCCAACATATGGCCTTCCCTGGTGGTCTGGTAATTAAGAATCCACCAGCCAATGCAGGGGACATGAGTTCGATCCCTGGTCGCGGAAGTTTTCACATGCTGTGGGGCAACTAAGCCCATGAACCAGGCTGAGTTTGCATGCCGCAACTACTGAAGCCTGCACGCTCTAGGACCTGAGAGCCTCAACTCCTCAGCAGAGTAAAGCCTGTGCGCTAAAGCCTGTGCTCCACAACTCGAGAAGCCTCTGCAATCAGAAGCCTGCGCCCCGCAAGGAGAAAATAGCCTCTGGTCACAGCAACTAGAGAAAGCCCACGTGCAGCAATGATGACCCAGCACAGCCAAAAATTAATTAATTAATTAGTAAGACAATAGTAAAGGCAATGCAGAGCCCGATTTTAGATATTGGAGCCCAATGCAAGTAACTAAAACAGCCTTCCTGAAGTCCAAAAAGTCTATGAGTCAGCCTCCTGTTTTCGGTTCTGTGAGGCATCATCCCCATCAATTCCCTTTCTACTGTCAGTTCAAGAAACAAAATCAAAATCAGTAAGAACCAACTTATTTTCAACATCAAACTCCTCCCATTACTTACACGAGTCTTCCCAGCCTACTGGTGATGGGCAGCTCATTTGAGGATGGGTTCTTGGGACCAGACAGTCAGCACCCAGTGAACAGAGGGCTTACTTCTCTGTTTATGAGAGAGACACAACCTCTGTCTCTTACCAAGTGAACGATGACATCACGTGCTGTTGGGGTGCTGCCCAAGACATTTCAACCAGAGAGGATCTGTGAACTGTGCCAGTGGACAGTGAGAGATATTTCTGAAGCTATGTATGTACATTTCCTTAAAAACACAGGAACCACAAATTGTTGTCCTATTTTTACCCTGAATTTTCTCAGTGACATTGGCCAGGTGACTTTGTTTTCTTGATGCCTAAAAGGGTTTTGTGAGTAGTGAAAGAATGCCAGAATTCTGAAGTTTTCTCAACAGCTAGAGTTAGGGGCTTCCCTGGTACCTCAGATGGTAAAGAATCTGCTTACAATGCTGGAGACCCAGGTTCAGGAAGATCCCCTGGAGAACGGAATGGCTACCCACTCTAGTATTCTTGCCTGGAGAATTCCATGGACTGGAGAATTCCACGGACAGAGAAGCTTGGTGGGTTATAGTTCATGGGATTGCAAAGAGTTGGACACAGCTACACGACTAACACACACACAGAATGAATTAGATATTGCTTCTTTTCTGACCTCATTACCTTTTACCAGCCCATCTGCTTCAAATTCAGCAGAGACCCCACCTTCTCTGCAATGGGCTTTCTGACACTCGACCAGGTGGATGTAGGTCCCTGTCCTCTTGGGTCTCCTCATGCCCTTTACATCCCTCCATTTTAAAGGCAATATAGAGCCAAAGAAATAAATAAATTTCTAAACTGTACACCCTAGGAACTCAGCTAGTCTCACCCTAGTTCTGGTCCTGGTTTCTATTTAAAAGAAAACACTTGAACTGAGATGAGAAATGTATTCTTAATTAAGACCTGAAGAAGGAATAGGGGTTGGTAGATGAGATTGAAGCTATTGTTTCCTTATTTGTTTCTACTGCTAAACCATACACTCTTTGAGGACAGCTTCCCTAGTGGCTCAGAGGTTAAAGCGTCTGCCTGCAATGCAGGAGACCTGGGTTCGATCCCTGGGTTGGGAAGATCCTCTGGAGAAGGAAATGGCAACCCACTCCAGTATTCTTGGCCTGGGGAATTCCATTGATGGAGGAGCCTGGTGGGCTACAGTCCATGGGGTCGCAAAGAGTCGGACACGACTGAATGACTTAACTAACTAACGGACCTTATACATATCTCTGGAATGGATGTTGGCACATCATGGGAAAAGCTCGTAGCAGAGGCTTATTGAGTCAATGCCTGAGGAATCATCTTAGCATCAGTGCTGCTGCTTCCTTTTTATAGCTGAGGATGCTAAGCTCAGCGTATTACATCATATCCCTTTGATCAGACAGCTAATAAAGGATTTTAACCACATCTGTCTCATTTCAAAGCTGCCCCTCCATTTGATGGTCTTTTAAGACCATTTTATCTCAATTAACTCTGCTAATTTCAGAGGCAATTCGTTAAAAGTCATAAAGGGGAAGAAAAATGAAATTTGTATTCCAAATGGTAGCAATGCGCATAATGATATTATTGCTTTATGGAGCCAGGGGAATAGCACATTGCATTGAAAATAGCAGCTCACAGTCATCAAAAGATGGACCTCGGATTTTATATCAAAGGCCGTGCAGCTTTGTACAGACCACTCCACCTGTCTTGACCTTGGAATGAATTCCTCACAGCTCTAAAAGTCTATCACTATGAAATGGTTTTTGAGATGGTTCACACTCTACAGTTTCGAACTGTGGTGCTGGAGAAGACTCTTGAGAGTCCTTTGGACTGCAAGGAATTCAAACCAGCCAATCCTAAAGGAAATCAACCCTAAATATTCATTGGAAGGACAGATGCTGAAACTAAAGCTCCAATAGTTTGGACACCTGATGTGATGAGCTGACTCACTGGAAAAGACCCTGATGCTGGGAAAGATTGAGGGCAGGAGGAGAAGGCCACAATGGGGTTTGAACAAACTCCAGGAGATAGTGAAAGGCAGGGAAGCCTGGCGTGCTGCAGTTCATGGGGTTGCAAAGAATTAGACATGATTGAGCAACTGAACCACAAGTTATAATGAGTGTGGAGGTGAGGATTTGTATGTTTTCTTGGTTTATTTGGCTTCCAAGATCAGATTATGACAGTCATTACAGAAAATAAAGCTGGCTGAGGTCTGTGATCTCTGAGAAGGAAGAGAAATACAAGTAAGATTATAGCAAATGCTAAGAGAATTACTTATTAGATGGTATTTAATATTGAGTTTCTCCTAGTAGTTTAATTACATTGACTCCGTGACTTGTAAAACTGAACATGATTTTAGTCATTCGATTTGTTTCAAAGGGGATAGCAACTGAGATAGTTAATTGATAGACAAATGTTTACTTTGAATATTTAATTAGTGATTCGTGGCACTTGTCAGAATTGCCTGTCTAGCTTTTTTAAAATGTGCATGTCAGCGGTTATTAACAAGCTATTTTATGTCAGTGTTAGCCAGAAGTGATTGAGCTGGGCATTTATGCAGCCTGAATATCCTACAGCATGGAGTTTGGCTTCTGGGGTTTCTTCTTCATCATCTGCAGACTCCAGGACATAAACAGCAGGGCCCTGAGGAACTCACTCTATCCTGTCGTACATTGGTCACCTGATCCGTAACAGGATGGGGATGGAGGATACCTGCTGTCAGAACTTCATAGTTTGTAGATATGAAAGGAGCTGATGAATAAGAACAAGTGTCGAGCTGGTAAATGGGAGTCACCAAGCCCTGGATTGTAGTAGTAATAGTAGTCTTTCTGTAACACACATGGGCCTGAAACGGTTGGTTACACATTGTCAGGCTGTCTTGCTTTGAGATGGGGCTGCAACTGGTCAAACACAGGACAGTAGCCCATAGGCTGAGTACCTGATCACTTGTACAGTGTGTGGCATCTTTTTTAAAAATGATACAGGGACTTCCCTGGTGGTTCAGTGGTTAAGATGCCAGTGTTTTCACTGGAGGGGTCAAGGGTTTGATTGCTGGTCAGAGAACTAAGATCCCCCATGCCACTGGGTGCTGCCAAAAAGTTAAAAAAAAAAAAAAACGCTTTAAAAAAGAAATAAGCATTTTCAGTTCAGTCATTCAGTCGTGTCCGACTCTTTGCGACCCCTTTTACTGCAGCACGCCAGGCCTCCCTGTCCATCACCAACTCCCAGAGCTTACTCAAACTCATGTCCATCAAGTCAGTGATGTCATCAACCATCTCATCCTCTGTCTTCCCCTTAACCTCCCACCTTCAATCTTTCCCAGCATCAGGGTCTTTTCCAAAGAGTCAGTTCTTCACATCAGGTGGCCAAAGTTTTGGAGTTTCAGCTTCAGTATCAGTCCTTCCAATGAATATTCAGAACTGATTTCCTTTAGGATTGACTGGTTTGATCTTCTTGCTGTCCAAGGGACTCTCAAGAGTCTTCTCTAGCACCACACCTCAAAAGCATGAATTTTTCAGTGTTCAGCCTTCCATATGGTCCAACTTTCACATCCATATATGACTACTGGAAAAGCCATAGCTCTGATAGCTCAGTTGGTAAAGAATCCACCTACAATCCACCCGGTTCTATTCCTGGGTTGGGAAGATCCCCTGGAGAAGGGAAAGGCTACCCACTCCAGTATTCTGGCCTAGAGAATTCCATGGACTCTGTATTCCATGGGGTCACAAAGAGTCAGACACGACTGAGTGACTTTCACTTTTCACTCACTTGACTATATGGACTTTTGTCAGCAAAGTAATGTCTCTGCTTCTTAATACACTGTCTAGATTGTCATAGCTTTTCTTCCAAGGAACTCCATGAACACACGTCTCCATTACCAACATCCCAAATGAGATTACTAATCAATGCTGATGGCAAAATATATCCATGGTACATTGACCAATACATAACCATTGACCACTCCTTGATTGCAGCTCTTCTATTGATGATCTGTTCATTTAAGACAAACAGAGCCATTTTCATTTTGTGATTTTTTTTTTTTTTGCTTCATTCTTTAGGTTTAGGGAACATAAAGAAAGATTCAGGTCAGATGTGTCATCTGATACATAATTTATAGCACTAGAATAAATACCAGGCAATAATTATGGCTGGAGAAGGCTTGTAGGACTATGTCCCAAAGGAAGAAACGGATGCCTTCCTATTTATAACTCTTTGAAATCACACTGGGCTTTGTGAGATTAAAAGGCATCCCTGGAGGTGTTCAGGAGAAGACAGATGCCCATCATCAGGAATATGGGGCAAAAGGCAAAGGGTTGAACTAAATAATTTTTAAGATCCCTTCTAATTTGAAGCTTATGACTCTGTGACTCTTGATGTCATAATTGGCTACATGTAAAATAATTGGATTCTAAAAGGAAATCCGAAAAAGACCTTCTAATATCATAAAGGAATGGGGCTATTTACATCCTGCAGTTCCCCTAAGCTTGCCCCTCCACCCAGATCTTGATCTCAGTGGGTCCAGGGTTCTCTGGTCCATCCTTGCAGTTGCCCAAACCAGAAAGCCCATCTCTGTCACTTCTCCATCTCTCAGTCCCCATGGCCGGGCTACTGCAAGTTCCTGCCCAGTTTGCCGTCTGAATAGGCTCATTTCTTCCCCCTCATCTCCATCCTTTCACCTCAGTGCAGGAGATCCTGTTCTTCACCTGAATCACAGTGGCCGCCCTGCACCCTCTTTCCACCCTTACCAGTCATCTGTCCACAGTGTCACAGGGTGGAGTTCTTCTCTTGGGGATTATTGCTTAGAATCCTTCAGCAAAGGTGAGTAGCTTTCCATTGCTCTTGAGGCAAAGGCAGAATTTCCCCCTGGGATCCACGTTAAGATCTGGCCTCTGTCTTCCTCCAATAATTCCATTCTTCATCTCCTTCTCACTCAGTTCAAGAAACTGATTTCCGTTCAGTTCCTCCAAAGACCCGTGTCTCTTTCTGCCTCTGAGCTACCCAAGTTTCCATTCATCCTTTTCCTAAGAAGCTCTTTCCTCATTCTCAACCCAAGGAACCTTCTCAGGGAGGCTTCCTCTGCCCTCTCTTAGGTCCCAGCGTGTGGCTTAGTGATAATAAATCCACCCGCCAAAGCAGGAGATGCAAGAGATGCCAGGTTCAATCCCTGGATCGGGAAGATGCCCTGGAGAAGGAAATAGTAACCCACTCCAGTGTTCTTGACTGAGAATCCCATAGACAGAGGAGCCTGGAGGGCTCAGTTAGACATGACTGAGCACATGTCTTCTTCTTGTACTTTGCTTAGATAACACATAACACTCTGTGTGTGTGTGTGTGTGTGTGGTAAGAGTTTTTGTTCCATGTCTGTTTTTCCACCAGAGAGTAGGTATGATGAAATAAGGAATGGGGCAAATTTGCTTGCACACCTGAATACTCTCAGCCCTCCATGTTTGGTAAATATTTATATAAGATTGAACAAATGAATGGTAATACCCAAGGCTGATATTCAGGGTCAGGTGGTGATTCTGACTTCTCTAAAGGATATACTACAATAGATTTTAATGTCCAAAAAGGTGAGATAATTGTGAGTTGGACCAGGGTTCAGATTAGTGCTTCTACCAAGCTTCTGGCCTCTTTCTTTCTGGCCCAAATCCTAGATAAGGCTAAAAATCACAGACAAAATACTTCTGTATTTTGTATTTGTATTTTGTATTTGTACCAGTAGATGAATAGGAATCATATCAAGGGAAGATGAATTTGCCTTTAAGTAGTAATTGCAGTCATCCTACCACAAAATCATTAGCCAAGGTGATGCTTTTCTTTTAATAGTCCATGTTCTGATAAAAATACTCATGACCTCCATAGTCTTTAAATAAATGGTATCATTAAAGAGATAACCACCAATTTTATTAAACATAATTACTCTTATTTTATTGCTTATTTCTTATGGTGGATCTCAGTAAGCTTGAGTTATCAAATAAATTTATAAGATCTATTGACCTTACGATGAGGAAGTTGACACAAGTACTGGATTGGGTGGCTAAATAGCTAACTAGCTAGATAAACAGATAGGTAGATGAAAGGAAAACTTATGTAATACTAGGGAAAATTTTTGAGTCATACTGACATTCATTTCTCCTCTCAGTTTTGGGTATGAGTCTGGGAAGAGTATCATAAAAAAGTAGAATATAGATTAATATGCTTAATCTATATGTGAAAGTGAAAGTTGCTCAGTCATGTTGGATTCTTTGTGACCCCACAGATTATATAATCCATGGAATTCTCCAGGCCAGAATACTGGAGTGGGTAGCTGTTTGCTTCTCCAGGGGATCTTCCAGACCCAGGAATTGAACTGGGGTCTCCTGCATTGGAAGCAGATTCTTTACCCACTGAACTATCAGGGAAGCCATTTAATCTGTATATTTTCTATTAAATTTTTATTCCATTTCTGCTTGAATACTCCAATGACAGGAAACTCACTCCACCCCAGGAAGCTCTTGGCCTTTTGTGACACACATACTTGTAGAAAATACTGTTTGTCATTGACGTGACGTAAGCAGCTGCCATACATTTGTGCTGCAAAAAGCCAGTACTGCCTACAATATCTCAGATCATCATTTTCATTAATTCCAACATTACCTTTATTTTCATCATCACAACGATTATTCCTTTTCTCCTCCCTTTTTGATTTCTCCACGAGAGTCCTTGACATGTCTGTAGTATTTTGAGCCAGAAAGAAAGTGATGTCATTAATTCTGACTGGGGACACAGGAAAATTTCACTGTAACAGGTGAGCTGGGAATTCAAAGGTAAGATTTAGAGGTACCAACAAAATGGCATGGCTAAATAGTGAGCCCTCCACTGCTGAAAAATGAGATGCCCATATCCATACCCTCCATATTTTTGTTTTCAGGAAGTGTCACTTGTATATTTCCTCTCAAATTAAAGGTGTTTTGGCAAAATGAGTGATAAGACATGCTTCAGAACTAGAGTACTTGGGTTTGAATCCTGACACCACCACTCACTAACTTGTGACCCGGCAAGTTATTTAACTTATTTAAGCCTCAGTTCCCTCATCTATAAAATGGGATGGTTATAGTATGTATCTTATAAGGCCAGTGTGAGCGCTAACAGAGGTAATGTGGGTAAAGCCTTAGGACTTTAAACTTTAGGCCATGTGTGTTGCCTGTGTGTGTGTGGCTCAGTCCCCGAGTCGTGACCCCGTGGACTGTAGCCCACCAGGCTCCTCTGTCCATGGGATTTCTCCGGGAAGCTTACTGGAGTGGATTGCCATTTCCTTCTACAGGGACTCTTCCCAACTCAGGGACTGAACCTGTGTCTCGTGCATTGGCAGGTGGGTTCTTTATCACTGAGCCACCGGGGAAGTCTTGTGTCACCTGTTTGCAGGTTACCTGTTATACAGTTTGCAGTGGAAGCTTCATAAGGGCAAAGACCTTGGTTCTTTTTAAATATTTGTTATTTTTTAATTTATTTTATCTATTTGTCTGCACCTGGTCTTAGCTGTGGTATGGGGGAAATTTAGCTGTGGCATGCCAGCTCTTAGTTTCAGCATGTGGGATCTAGTTCCCCAACTAGGGATTGAACCTGAGCCCCCTGCATTGGGAGCTCACAGTTCAGCCACTGGACCATCAGGGAAGTTCTGAGACCTTGATTCTTTAATCCACTGTCATCCTTCCAGCCCCTACAACATTGCCTAGCACATAACTGATAATATGTAGGTAATTATTGAATGAATGAACAGAGCTGTTGGGGAGCGTGACATGGCCAAAATGAAAGAGTCGGCAAAAGGCTCAGGCCAAAGCACTAGCGAATAGCCTGATTAATGAAAATGTCTGCCTTTGATATTTTTTGACTGCTACTTCCAGATCATTTGATGGAAGGCTGAAAGAATGTAATCAAACTTCATTTCTCCAACATGGTGTGTTTTACTAAAAGGAAAAAAGTAAAAGACTTGTGTCTCTTTCTCTGCGTATTCTCTTTGACCTTTAAAAAATAATAGCTAAAAGAGACAGTACTGGAACTCTGTTGAATCACTATTTTGATTAAATATTGAAGGAAGACATGTATTTCAAAGCCCACTTCTTTCCATTGAACCAACGCGTTCTCTAAATGATCCACTCACTCATAGCACTCATACCAAAAAATACACTTGGCAGTTGTTAATACAATTTATATTTTAAAACTTTCTGATATTCAGTGTATCAGATGGTATAATAACTTGGTTATGGAGGGCAAGTTACTAGCCCAGTTGCTTATCAGACCTGGAAGCTTGCACCTGAAATGTTTCTTAGTATCCTGACACTGTGCAGGACTGTTCATTTACTAGTGGGATTTCTTTTTCTCTAACTTGGCATACTTCTCTGTCACCATTTCTAAAACTCTGATGGGCAAAGGAAATTAACTGTCAATAGATTGTGATTATAACTTCCCAGGTGGCATAGTGGTAAAGAATCCACCTGCCAATGGAGGAGACACAGGAGATGTGGGTTTGATCCCTGGGTTGGGAAGATCCCCTGGAATAGGAAATGGCAGACCACTTTCTTGCCTGGAACTTTCTTGCCTGGGAAATTCCATGGACAGAGGAGCCTGGTGGGCCACAGTCCATGGAGTCACGAAGAGTCAGATATGACTGAACCCGCATTGCATTACTTTACATTACAAGGCTTCTATTGCTGATTGGTTCCAGTGCCTGCCTCCAGCGGACAATGGGGTCAGATTTGCTAGTGGTCACAAGTGAGAGCAGCTCCCTCTGGCAGCTGCCCACAGAGACTCCGGGAGATGGGACAGCTCTTCTAGCATCTGGTTTCCCAGATCTTCTCATCCCATACCCTAAAAGAACGACTATGCAAACATATGTCCTGTACTTGAATTCAAAGCCATAGCCATTGTCTCCAGAAGGGTGGGAGCAAGGAACACCAATCTGAGTGCTTCTGATCATCTAGCTTGGCTTTCTACTGCACTTCAGAATCTCAGGCATTCCAAGTTTGAGGGGATGCTCATGCTACCAAAGGTCCCTTCTGATCAAAGCAGGAGTCCTTCTTCCAGCTTCTTGTGTGGGTCGGGAGAAGAACTTTGAGCTGAAGAAATTTTAGGAGAGCTCAGGAAGCCGTTGTGTATTCTGCAGGTTCTAGCAGATGGACCAATGGCTTTTCAGAGGATAACTCCCGGAACTAATGTGTCATCAACACAGCCCCTCCCCTGCTGCAAACCGAGCGTGACTCCCCATTTCATGCTGGTCAAGCTGGGGTCCCTCAAGTGGTCCACTCTGGCCCTCCCCTGCTGCGTGGGTCTCTACTACTCTCTCCCTTGTTCACTCTGCTCCGGTCTCAACTCTCTCCTAGAAATTCTTGAGAACACTCTCCTGGCCTGACCACAGACTCTTCCATCTGCTGGGGATGTCCTTAACCCAGGGATCCCCAGGTTACCTTCCTTTTTCACGCTTTGGCAGGAAAGCCACCCTTTCGGTGACAGCATCTACCCTGATGTTCTCATGTGAATTTGTAACCTCTCCCTCACACAGCATCCCTACCCCACCCCACCCCAACCTACATTCCACTGTATTTTACGTTGCAGTATTTTATTTTTATTTATTTATTTGGCTGTACTGGGTTTTAATTGCAGCACATGGAATCTTTGACTGCTTCGATCCAAACATGCAAGATCTTTAGTTGTGGCGTGCAGGATCTAGTTCCCCAACCAAGGATTGAACCTGGGCCTCCACAGTGGGAGCATGGAGTCTTAGCCACTGGATCACCAGGGAAGTCCCCATTGCTCTATTTTAAAAGCATGCCTTTTACCTTCTTTTTGTTGTTGTTTAGTCACTAAGTCATGTCCAACTCTTTGTGACCCCATGGACACACTGGGCTCTTCCTCCTTCACTATCTCCTGGAGTTTGCTCAAATTCATCTCAATTGAGTTGGTTGTGCTATCTCACCATCTTGTCCTCCATCACCCCTCCTCCTTTTGCCTTCCATCTTTCCCAGCATCAGGGTCTTTTCTAGTGAGTCAGCTCTTTGCATCAGGTGGCCAAAGTATTGGAGCTTCAGCTTCAGCATCAGTCCTTCCAGTGAATATTCAGAACTGATTTCCTTTAGGATGGACTGGTTGGATTTCCTTACAGTCCAAGGGACTCTCAAGAGTCTCCTCCAGCATCACAATTCAAAAGCATCAATTCTTCAGTGCTCATCCTTCCTTATGGTCCAACTCTCACATCCACACATGACTGCTGGGAAAACCATAGCTTTGATTATATGAACCTTTGTCAGCAAAGCGATGTCTCTGCTTTTTAACACACCATCTAGGTTTGTCATAGCTTTCCTTCCAAAGAGAAATCGTCTTTCAGTCTCATGGCTACAGTCACTGTCTGCAGTGATTTTGGAGCCCAAGAAGATAAAATCTGTCACTGCTTCCACTTTCTTCCCTTCTGTTTGCCATGAAGTGATGGGACTAGATGCCATGATCTTAGTTTTTTGAATGTTGAGTTTTAAGCCAGCCATTTCACCTTCTACCACTCCAAATAATTTATGTAATTGTATTATTTGCTTCTGCCAGCAGGGCAGGCCCACAGATAGAAAATGACGTCCACTTCTCATTAATGAATCCTCAAAGTCTAGAACAGTACCTGGCATGTGGTAGGCCCTGGGAAAGCATTTGTTGCATGATGAAGGAAGAAAGGAATTTCCATCATTAACTATGTCTTGATGTTTGCTCTTGTTCTCAGATGGACACAGGCTTCTTATCTAAGTGTTAAGATTACAAGCAAAGTCATCAGACAAAAGCAAGACATTTGAAATCTGCAAACTGGAATCTGTATTTTAGGCCCAGTTCCTCTACCTAGCCACATACACACACAAGGATTTTCACTTCTCTGAGTCTCATGTCTCTCATTGGAAAAGCAGGTGCCATAACCCCCAAGCTGACCTATTGTGGTAAAGTACCACACACGTAGGAGATACATAATAAATTTAACTACTGTTTTTATAATGATGACAGCTGGTAAAGCTGTTATGTTATAAATTATTTAAAGATCAAATCGCCAAAATTATAGGGAAAACAACAGGCATATCTGAAATGAGTTTTTAAAGTCTCTGTAAAATTGATTAGATTACATTTTGTCTGTAATCCTTTATTTTTGCCTTCTGATTTCCATTTATTGTTATGAATGTTTGTCGATAATGGAATATATACTCCACATTATTCCGTTGGATATCTGCATGGTTTGCTCACCTTTTGGGGAGCTCTCTACTCAAATACAACTTCATCACAGATAGCTATATTTTTCTCCATAGCACTCTTCACCAATGCACAGAAATACTATAATTTTGTATTCCTTGCATTTTTCTTATGGGCCAACAGCTTTTGTGTTGTATGTTTTTATTGGAGTATACTTGCGCTACAATGTCGTGTTAGTTTCTGCTGCATGGCAACTCGCATCAGCTATGTGTACACGTACATCCCCTCCCTCTGGACCTGCTCTCCCATCCCAGCCCTCCAGGTCATCACAGACCCCCGAGCGGAGCCCCCTGCGCCATGGCAACGCGCATCAGCTATGTGTACACGTACATCCCCTCCCTCTGGACCTGCTCTCCCGTCCCAGCCCTCCAGGTCATCACAGAGCCCCGAGCGGAGCCCCCTGTGCCATGCAGCAGCTTCCTACTAGCCATCTCTTTTACACGTGGTGGTGTGTGTAAGTCCCTGCTTCTCTCTCAACTTGTCCTGCTCTCTCCTTTCCCCCCACTGGGTCCACAAGTTCGTTCTCTACGTCTGCATCTCTGCACGTAGGTGCATCAGCACCATTTTTCTACTTTCCATGTGTACGCGTTAATATACGATATTTGTTTTTCTCTTTCTGCCTTACTTCACTCTGTATGACAAACTCGAGGTTCGCCCACGTCACTACAGATGACCCAATTTCGTTCCTTTTTATGACTGAGTAATATTTCATTGTATGTATGTACGACATCTTCTTTGTCCATTCATCTGTCGATGGACATTTAGGTTGCTTTATGTAGTTTTAAGTACTACTTACCATTTTAGGTAGTGTTGCAATGAACACTGGGGGTGCATCTGTCTTTTTGTATTCCTTTGTTTATTGTCTGCATCCTTATAAGTAGAAGAAGGGGTTTGGTCTCTTTTGTTGACTGACATATTCCCAGGCCCTAGAGCTGTGCCTACACTTAGAGAATTGAAGACATTGCCCATTATTAAGCTATTTCCCAGGAGTGTAGCTTGAAGGTTTATATAATTGGCCTGTGCCTAAGCCAGTAGCATGTGTCACAGATAGGATGACTATATATTGCAGAGTGCCCAGGACACTCCAGATTGGTCCCTGCCTCCTTTCACTCTCAAAAGTATCCAAGTTTTTAAAATAGATACATTGTCATAATAGTTATAGCATCCAAAAGAACTAGGCATGACTATTATCACTCATTAAAGGAACATGCAGGCTTCCCAGGTGGGACTAGTGCTAAAGAACCCGCTTGCCAACGCAGGAGACAAAAGACGTGTGGGTTCAGCTCCTGGGTTGGGAAGATTCCCCTGGAGGAGGGCAGGGCGACCCACTCCAGTATTCTTGTCTGGAGAATCCCATGGACAGAGGTGCCTAGAGGGCTATAGTCCATAGGGTTGCAAAGAGTCAGACACGGCTGAAGCAACTTAGCACCCATGCAGAGGAACATACAGTCTAGCTGAGAAAAAGAAATGACTATTGATAGTAACATCTGACACGTACTAACTGATCATCGTATGCCCGGGGATCCATGTAATCACTTCTGTCCATCACAAAAACCTATGAAGTAGGTAACAGTTATTATCCCCACTTAACATGTGAGGAGCCTGAAGCTTAGAGAGATTTAAAGCTCCATCTCCCCACATTGAGTAAGGGGCAGAGTTGAGAATTCAAATCCCAGAGGCAGATCTTTGCACTCCTAGGTTAGTGGAGCCAACAGCATGGTGGGGTTTGCCCTTAGGTGACCTCTTTTTATCTCGTGGCGATCCTGGAAAGTTAGTTGTCCCACTGTTTAAAGCTGGCAAAATAGGCTTAGCTGTGTTCAGTAGCAGAATTAAGAGCCAGACTTAGAATAAGCATATTTATGAAAAAAAATTGCAAACAGGATGGCGTTAGGTATGAGTCACCGTGGGCTGGAGACACTTCATGTTCTTGGCTTTCGTTATATTTTTACTACCTAATGTGTCACAAGGTATATAACTCAGCCCTGTAGACCCAAACACATGCACTTACTCATAACCACCACGGACTTAAATGTTTGAAGAATATTTTATTTGATTCAAACATTAAATTGGTAAACTTGGAAGAGTGAGAGTAAACTAAAGTCTTGGCAACAGATTCTGTGCTTGTGTTAAGTCGCTTTAGTCGTGTTTGACTCTTTTGCGACCCCATGGAGTGTAGTCCGTCAGGCTCCTCTGTCCATGGGATTCTCCAGGCAAGAATGCTGGAGCAGGTTGCCATGTCCTCTTCCTGGGGGAACTTGCTGACCCAGGGATCAAACCGACGTCTCTTATGTCTCCTGCATTGGCAGGCATGTTCTTTACCGCTAGTGCCATGGATTAGCCAATGTCTGTTCTCTACTACAGAGGTTGACCAGTGTTTGTCCTTTGGTAGATTGCCGTATTTCAACCACTCGATTCTGTATATTCATCTGATAAAAGAAATGCTTGGAGACTGGCTTTATCCCCTGCCTGTAAAATTGTATAGTTGGGAAACTTTATAAAGTTATCTTCTCTATGAATTGGGCTCTTCAACTAGGACATAGTGGACTCTTTTTCTCATCTAAGTCAATACTATATTCATTTGTAACAACAAGCATGCTTTTTTGTGAAGTAATGCAGATGATAATTGGGCCTTCTTTGGAGGAGTCAAGATCAAGATTTAGGTGACTTGAGAAAATGCTCCAATTTTTGGTGCATACTGCACTTTATCAGAACAGCAGACACATTTTAAGAGAAAACAGGCTCTTGGTGAGGCACTATTTTTAGCTCAGTAGCTAATGATGAATCAAAATGTTTCTTCAAACCCAATTACCCAATAAAACTTGCCATAGTAACCATCACATTACACAACACCTCCTTCATGCTCACACCAAAAACTTCCTTGGGAACTGCTACCACACCGCCTTGACAGCGCCATCTGCTCCGGAGGGAGGGGAAGGAGGAGACGGTGGGGGAGGCTGGAGAGGAAAGGGTAGCTCTGATCTGTGCAAATCGCAGGAAGAGGGAGTCTCGGGGCAGAGATATATTGGGTAGAAAGACCATTTTCTGTGGTTTTCACCATGATCTGGAAGTGGCTCAACCCAAGGGCGCCAGGCTGAAACAAGCTGTAGAGCTTCAGCAAGAAGCCCTCTGCCCTTGCCCTCCCCCACCTCACTTACCCTAGGGTCACCCTCTCTCCTTGCCCTCTGCCTGGGGTGGTTGTTGCCTGCCTCTCTTATTGGCCAACTCTTCCTCATTCTTCAGGTTTCCTTTGAACTTTCCACCCCCAGAAAGGTTTTCCCTGAACTATTTGATCTAAATTAAAGTTCCAACGGAGTGTCACATAGGAAAGGCCCTGAGAGGTCTTATTTGCCTTGAGAATCTAAAACAGATAGGGAGGCAACCTAGATGCTCATCAACAGAGGAATGGCTGGAAAAGGTGTGGTACATATATATGACAGAATGTTACTCAGCCATGGAAAAGAGTGAAATGATGGCATTTGCAGTAATATGGATGGACTTAAATATTATCATCCTAGGTGAAGTGGGTCAGACAGACAGGGACAGATATCATGTGATGTCACTTATATGTGAAATTTTTTTTAAAAAATGGTACAAATGAACTTTCTTTCAAGACAGAAACAGACTCACAGTATTTGAAATCAAGCTTTTGGTTACCAGAGGGAAAACGGGGGGGACATGGTGGACTGGGAAATTGGGATTGGCTTGGCATATGCACACTACCATGTACAAAGTGGATAACTGATAAGAACCTATTATATAACACAGGAACTCTACTCAATATTCTGAGGTGGCCTATATGGGAAAAGAATCTGAAAAAGAATGGATGTATATGTTTATATATGTGTGGGGAGGGGCTGGTTCACTTTGCTGTATATCTGAGGCTAACACAGCATTGTGAGTCAACCATACTCCAATAAGAATTTTTTAAATAAAATAAAACAGTGTCTAGGTCATTGTCTGATATCTCAGTTGGTAAGGAATCCGCCTGCAGTGCAGGAGACCCTGGTTTGATTCCTGGATCAGGAAGATCTGCTGGAGAAGGGATAGGCTACCCACTCCAGTATTCTTGGGATTCCCTTAAGTCTCAGCTGGTAAAGAATTCACCTGCAAAGCAAGAGACCTGGGTTTGATCCCTGGGTTGGGAAGATCCCCTGGAGAAAGGAAAGGCTACCCACTCCTGTATTCTGGCCTGGAGAATTCCATGGACTGTATAGTCCAGGGGTCACAAAAAGTTGGACACAACTGAGCAACTTTCACTTCACTTCAGAGGTCGTTGTTGGGGCTCAATAAATATAAAATGGATGGAGAGAACTCTTTATGACATGGTCAAATCATCATCCATCTAGTGGTCTGGATGGCAAAATACACTCATTATTTAAATCACTCATTGAACAAATTTATTTGTTCAACCAATATTGGAGGCTGACAACATTCGTGAGGGTTCTGATTGCTTTCTGGTTATTGCCAGTTGGGTCCTCTGAGAACAGGTGAGGTGGATGAGTGTTGGGAATTTATTATGGGATGTTTTGGGAATCAGCTCCCATGGAAGGGAAGAGAAGAAAGTAAAACTAGACAGAGTGACAAATTGAGCTGTGAATCAATTTCAACAGCAACCTCAGTAATTCCATGGGGAGTTTGTTCGTTTTTGGCTGATCCATGTGGCATTCAGGATCTTAGTTCCCCAACCAGGGATTGAACCTGTACACCCTGCAATGGAAGTGCAGAGTCTTAACCACCGGACCACCCGACAAGTCCATGGGGAATTCTGAAGCCGGGATGATGTTTCTAGCTGAAGTTATGAGCATTTATACCTCCAAGTTCATTGGTCTTGGAGAGTGACCTTGGGTGAGGAGGCCCTCTCAGCTGAGTTGATGCTCAAAGAATGATGCCAGCCTTTGGCAGGAATCCTAGGAGAATATGTCCTTGGTTCCTAGAGGGAGACCTAATGGCTCATCCCAAGACCCACCACAGCTCACTCCTTGTGCCACTAGGATCTACATTTTTGCACAAGTTCTAAGAGCAGTTTTTCTATGACCCTGGTGAGCCTGTCTTTCCTGGGCAAGCTTAGAAGAGGGCAGTGCCTGAGCTAAGTCATAGTTCCCACTGCTGCAGCTGGTCTTGGGGGCCCAGCTGATGTACATGGTGTCCCTCCTCTTGTCTGTGTTCTAGACTCCCCTCACCGCCAGCTAGCATCTCTGGCAGTGGTTTACATCTCTTGGTGATTTAGCATCTCTTGGTGGTTTACCTGAGGGCATGGTCCAGTTTCTAACCCCTCAGGCCTTTGAGCCTCTGGTCACCATGCCTTTCCTAGGCCAGGATATAATTCCTGCCTGAATGATGACTCTGCTTATCTGCTGGTTCCTTGGCATAACGAGCCCAATGTGCCGTATTTTGTAGTTCGTAGGACAGTTACTCCATTACCTGGTAAAAGTCTTCAACCCTCGAAAAGCTGGAACTCTATAGCTAGAGCACTCAGGGGTTCAGGCTCCCGAGATGGGTCACTGGGAGAGATGGTAAGTGGGGTCACTCCTGCTTCCCCTCTTTATTTCTCAGACTCATGCTCCCACCTACCAGGGCTTAACATCATGCCTTTGATTTGACGTGTCCACTGCATCCTGGAGAATGGTGCCCCATCTTCGGAGAGATTGACTACAAAATGACCACCAAGGTGCTCCCTTATTCAATCCAGGGCTCCCTCAGCGCCTGGCAGTGATGCAACCCCTGATCCTGCCATCTTGTGCCGATTCTCACACCCCTTCTGTCACAAAGGACATCCCCGGGTCTGACACGACAAGCCAGACTCCCGCACATGCATCTATCTCCAAGCTAAGCAAAACCACCCAGGCTCATACCATCACCTCCATTTTAAAAATTTTTGAAGCTAACTCTGGAAGAAGAACCCATTTTTTTTGTTTGGCCTGAGTCAGGTCTTAGTTGCATTATCAGGGATCTTTTATTGCAAAGCACAGGCTCTCTAGTTATTCTTCAGGGTGTGGGATCTTAGTTTCCCAACCAGGGATTGAACCTTCACCTCCTGAATTGCAAGGCAGATCCTTAACCACTGGACCACCAGGGAAGTCCTGAGAGAAAGCACTCTTAAAAGTAGCTAAAACAGATTCCCAGCTCTTCCATGTCCTATGTGTCAGGAACAGAGAATGTGACAAAGGGGGACATTTCATCAATGACCTGCCAGTGACCCCACCAGGAGGGTCCTTCCAGCAGGGGAGCAATTCATTTGAGTCTTGCATTCCCCAGCTGACCCTTTGCCTCCTCCTAGCCACATCCATAAAACACTTGAGATGCGATGCCTGACAGGCGCTAGATGGAGAGAGAAGAGAATTGAATCAATGTCCACTTGGGTCTTCAAAATATATCTGATTTGTCTGCCTGTGAATATTTATAGGCTTCATTTCCAACACAGTGCTGCAAAATGCCCTGTGCCTTTTGCATCAAGAGTCCTTTCAGAAAGGACACCTGAGTCTTTCCTGACTGCCAGCAGCAGATGAGTCATTCATTCCTTTTTTCATTCAAAGAAACGTTTATTATTCACCTGCCAGCTCCAGGAGTTGTGGGCATCCAGACTGTGACTTTTCCCATCTCTACTTGTTTTGCTAACTTCATTATTTTCTGCTACACGTGTCACAATGCAACATATACTACTTGGGTGAAACCTACTCTACTTTGGAATCACAACTTACACTGAGGTTTGGTTTTAAAGCAAACAACGTAATCAAAAGTCAGGCTGTAAAAAAAAAAAAAAAAAATCTCTTAAATGCCAAAAGAAGTCAGCAAATAGATGTATCATATCTCCATAAGCCAACACAGGCAAGTTTTACCCTGGAATGGTTGAGGCCAGATGAAGCGGTTGGCTTGTGTTTAGAGCCATGATATGTGACAGAGATGTAACTTTAAACCTAGTGGCACATCCAGTCCGATGGGGTGGGTGCCTTGCTGGAGGCCACAGACTGAAACAGACTGTAAATCCTTGTCTTCTCACACCACGTGCTCCTGAACAGACACCATGCTCAAACCAGTCGCTCAGTCGTGCCCAACTCTTTGAGGCCCCATGAACTTCAGCATGCCAGGCTTCCCTGTCCTTCACTATCTCCCAGAGTTTGTTCAGATTCATGTCTATTGAGTCAGTGATGCCATCCAGCCATCTCATCCTCTGTTATCCTCTTCTCCTCTTGCCCTCAATCTTTCCCAGCATCAGGGTCTTTTTCAATGAGTCAGTTCTTCTCATCAGGTGGCCAAAGTATTGGAGTTTCAGCTCCAGCATCAGTCCTTCCAGTGAATATTCAGGACTGACTTCCTTTAGGATGAACTGGTTAGATCTCCTTGCAATCCAAGAGACTCTCAAGAGTCTTCTCCAGCACCAGAGCTCAAAAGCATCAATTCTTTAGCACTCAGCCCTCTTTATGGTCGAACTCTCATATCCATACGTGACTACTGGGAAGACCCTAGCTTTGACTATACAGGTCTTTGTTGGGAAAGTGATGTCCCTGCTTTTTAATATGCTGTCTCTGTTCTTCCCTCTCTTCCTTTCCCCTCCCTTCCTTCCCCCACCTCTCTCCCTCTCTCTCTTTGTTCTGTCTCACCCCCTACTTGTAGTTGCAATACACAGAAGCTAAATGTACAGATGAGAAAACTCTGCTAGGTTATAGTTTGTCAACATATAAAACTCAGAGTCCCATGGAGAAGCTTCCTTCAATACCCTGGCCACTGCCGGGGTCCAGCCTCGCCAGGATCCAGGGGGTACCCTCGGGATGAACGGCGTCGGCGAGAGAAGACACGTGAGACCAGCCTTGATGGGGCCAAGCCTGCAAGGGAGAGAGAGAGAAAGAGAGAGAGAGAGAGAGAGAGAGAGTGACCAGATGGGGGATGCAGCAGAGTCTGGCAGGGTCTGGCAGGGTCTGGCAATGCTTTATTTTTTACCGTAGCTCTTATACCCTAAGTTAGTACATCTCTAAGGGGAAGATAGTTTAACATTACATCAGCTTGTTCTTCACGAAACCAGGGTGTTTCTGTATACTTCTTTGTTTATAAGGGTTTATAAGGTTTATAAAGGTCTTCTGGCCTTGGGGCCCATTAACATTTTATGCAGGTCAGGTGAATGTAAACCTATTTTCCGTTTCTGTGGTGACCTTAACTGAAAGGTAGCAGTCTCATAGGGCAACAGTACAGAGTAGAAGTATAACCTTGTTAACATAAAAATTAATCCTTCTGTAGAAGTTGTCAGTTGCGTTTATCTAAGAAGTTTACCCCAGACTGACTCTGTGACTTTGGTGAGGCAGCCTCTGCCTAGCACTCCTGGCTGACAATTAACAACCATCTCATTGTTACCACACTAGGGCTAAGCTCTTATTTTTCTAGATCTATAACTATATTAACAATGGTTTCTATAACACAACCTTAGCACATTAAGAGCAAAAACACAGCAAGCAAATGTTAACCCAATAGCTACTTTTAGAATAATTTTTCTTGTGTTTTCTAATAGGATTCCTTCACCCCCCAAAAAGGCTCTATGTCTATTAGGGCCTTTATATGATCAGGTTCTTTATGCTGTTTTATGATTAGGGTATTATGAGCAGTCATGCATATTAGTACCAAGGGCATAAATGCATTTGCCAAACAAACTAAAATACCAGCAAAGGAGTTTAAATTAAAACACTCCTTTCACCCTGGATAATCTCATAAAATACCACCACCCGGGAAACTTATTGATTAAAGTTCTAAATTGATTCTTATTTGGAAAGAGATCGGGGAAGGCCTTCTGCATGTGTCACAGAAATTAGGGAATAGTCTATTGAAGCAAGTGTCAGAAAGACAGGTATCATCTTTAAGGTGAGCCCCGGGGGCAGCTTTTCGGAATCCCTGAAAACCTGATCCACCTTGCCTGTCAGGTTTTCTCCTCATGACCTTGCCATGGGTGGGATCTTGTGTGCTGGCTCCTGGCAGGGCACATATGACAAAACTCTGCACCTGAACTTGGCTCCTGGTTTTCCTTGCAAAGTAACAGTTGAGTTGATTGATGTTGTCAAGCATCCAGAAGAAGCATCTCCTCCTAAAACAAAAGCCATTAATATTGATATTAATTGATATTAATAGTAATAAGAATTCCTTGATGATGCTGTCTTTAACTGGAATATTCAAGGAAGTGTTTGTGAGTCCTAAAAGTAGGAGGGCCAAATATTCTGCAGGGGAGGATTGAGCATAGTGATATGGGATGGTTAACATCAGACATATTCTCAGTTCCACTGTCAATCAAGCAAAGGTTTGGGATAGGATTGCGCGCATGCCAGCTCAGTCAATCAGTCATATCTGACTCTTTGTAACTATGGACTATAGCCCACCAGGCACCTCTATCCTTGGGATTTCCCAGGTAAGAATACTGGAGTGAGTTGCCTTGTCCTCCTCCAGGGGATCTTCCCAACCCAGGGATTGAACTCACATCTCTTGGGTCTCCTGCATTGGCAGGCAGATTTTTTACCACTGTGCCACTTGGGAATCCCCGGGATCGGATTGAGGGAAATACAAAGCATGATGAGACACAGAGAATGCTGTCTCCACCCCCAGAGGTCGGATGGAACAAGGAGAGGGGTGGCATCATCAGAACCTGGTGGGAGCTGTCTTGTTAGTTACACAGGAACACAGTCTTTGCCCAGACTGCTGCAGAATGAGGGCTTGCCCCAGTCTCTCTCTCTCTCTTCCTGTCTTCCTAGCTCCTTCTTGAACTAGCCATGGAAGAACCCAAATGGAAACTGAAGACAGAGAGACCTGATACCACCCAGAGATATCAGCACAGAGAGGGGCACAGAAGGGCAGCTCTTTAGGGGCATAAAGCTGATCTAGATAACCCCAAGGTATCCTATATGACTGCAAGCCAGGGAACACAGACGAGAGAAGTAAGAGAGAGACAGAGAAGCAAATCCCAATGGCTCCTCCTTAGTCTCTGCCCACTGCCTTTTTCTGGAGGTAGCCTATGTGAAAACTTCTATGCTAGTGGCTGCAATTTTAAGGTGTTTATTGTGTAAAAAAAGTTGACTTAAAACTCAACATTCAGAAAACTAAGATCATGGCATCCTGTCCCATCTCTTCATGGCAAATAGTTGGGGAAACAATGGAAACAGTGACAGACTTTATTTTGGGGAGCTCCAAAATCACTGTAGATGGTAACTATAGCCATGAAATTAAAAGACGCTTGCTCCTTGGAAGAAAAGCCATGACCAACCTAGACAGCATGTTAAAAAGCAGAGACATTACTTTGCCAACAGAGGTTCGTCTAGTCAAAGCTATGGTTTTTCCAGTAGTCATGTCTGGATGTGAGAGTTGGACTATAAAGAAAGCTAAGCACCGAAGAATTGATGGTTTTGAACTGTGGTGTTGGAGAAGACTCTTGAGAATCCCTTGGACTGTAAGGAGATCCAACCAGTCCATCCTAAAGGAAATCAGTCCTGAATATTCATTGGAAGGACTGATGCTGAAGCTGAAACTCCAATACTTTGGCCACCTGATGTGAAGAACTGACTCATTTGAAAAGACCCTGATGCTGGGAAAGATTGAAGGTGGGAGGAGAAGGGGATGCAGAGGATGAGATGGTTGGATGGCATCACCGACTCAATGGACATGAGTTTGAGTAAACTCCGGGAGTTGGTGATGGACAGAGAAGCCTGGCGTGCTGCAGTCCATGGGGTTGCAAAAAGTCGGACATGACTGAGCTACTGAATTGAACTGAACTGTGTAAATGCTAAGTAAATGCTAATTTACACACTGACTGTGTAAATGCTAAGTCGTTCTTTATGTATAGCAGCTGCCTCCCCGCCCCCCCCCAACCTTTTTAAAAAATTTTTTGGCCACACGCTCTGCAGTGGTAGCATGGAGTCTTAACCGCTGGACCACCTGGCAAGTCAGACAGTTGCCTCCTTTAATCTTTGTAACTATTCACAAAGAATCATCACCTATGATGATTCTGCTATGACTGCTAAGCTATAATAACTTTGAGAGCAAGTTTTGTGTGTTATTTTATCTTTGCAATAACCCTAGGTCATAGGGATTCCTTTATTCTTTTGCATGTGAAGAAATAGTAAGTTCACTGGATTATAAGCTTCAGGCAGAAGAGACTTATTCTCTATACCCAGCGCCCGGGATAGTGCCTAGAAAGTGTATAATAGGTCATCAATAGTCATTTATATTAAAAACCAAAATAGAGGCTCTCGGAGGTAGAGTGTTGGGGTTCAACTCTGACTCCCAAACTCTAAAATCCTAAGCCATAGAAGCTTCCTGGATAATTGAAGGGGGAAAGCTGAGAACAGACACTTTCTTTCTTCCCTTGGGTATCCATGAAAATTTGCTTCACGAACTTCACTGGCAGTTCAGTGTTAGGACTCCACGCTTCCACTGTAGGAGGCATTGGTTCCATCCCTGGTTGGGGAACGAAGAGCCTGAAAACCACACAGCACATGCCAGAAAAAAAAGAAAAAAGGTCTTGAGAATGTTTAACTGAGGCATCCCCTAAGGAAAGGCAGGAAGCTGAACAGCTCACATCCCTTTAGTCTGTTCACCACCAAGCTCATTCATTCATTCAACAAACATATCCCAAAGGCCTTCAGTGTTAACAGACTGTATATTTCATGGGGGCAGGGCCTGTCTTTCTTTGGTCCACCTTCATGTGGTCATAGCGTGCTGCCTCGCCTGTTGGAAGCACTCAGTAAATATTTGTTGCCTCTAAGAATGAATGAGGAGCAGGCTTCCCTGGCAGCTCAAACAGTAAATAATCCGCCTGTAATGCTGGAGATCTGGGTTTGATCCCTGGGTCGGGAAGATCCCCTGGAGAAGGGCATGGCTACCCATTCCAGCATTCTTGCCTGTAGAATCCCATGGACAGTGGAGCCTGGTGGGCTACAGCCCAGGGGATCACAAAGAGTCAGACATGACTGAGAGGCTAACACACACACACATGTGCACACAGGTTAAGTGTAAGCACTATGCAAGGCCCTGGGGATGTAGAGTTGACAACGGATGAGACTGATCACCACCATATAAGAGTGATGATAGTTAGCTATATGAGATACAGTCCCACAGAGCAGAAAACAAAGAGGAGAGTTGCTTCTCCATGGGGTGAGGACCAGGCTGAGTCTTGAGCTCTGTGAGTTGAATAGATCATGGATCCCCAACCTTTGGGATCTAATGCTTGATAATCCTAGATGGAGCTAATGTAGTAATAATAGAAATAAAGTGCACAATAAATGTAATGTGCTTGAATCATCCTCAAACCAACTCCCCACCAACCGTGAAAAAATTGTCTTCCCCAAAACCGATCCCTGGTGCCAGAAAGTTTGGGGACCACTGAAGTAGATGGCAAGGAAGCTGTGCAGAAAGCATGCTAGGAAAACTCCTTCTGGTTTTCCCAGGACCATCCAGGTTTTAAATCAAAGTTCTGTGTTCCAGGAAAACCAAGACCAGTTGGTCATGCTAGTACCACTTACTAGCTCTGTGGCCTTGGGTAATTACTTAACCTCTCTGAGCCTTATTTTTCATTTCCGTGAAATGGAGCTAATAAGACCAAGTCTGTTAGTTGCTCAGTTATGTACAACTCTTTACAGCCCCATGGAGTGTAGCCCACCAGGCTCCTCTATCGATAGAATCCTCCAAAAAAGAATACTGGAGTGGGTTGCCATTCCCTTCTCCAGGGAATCTTCCCAACACAGGGATAGGAACTGGGTCTTCTGCATTGCACGCAGATTCTTTGCATTCTGACCACCAGGGAAGCTCCTTTGGGTGACTATAAAATAGCATCCGTAACGGCCAGAGCTCAGTGTCTGGCACACAATTAGAGTGTAAAGGGAAGCTCTCCTCATGTTCCCTCCCTTGCAAAGAAGCAGGAGATGCTAAGGGTAGTGACCTGAGCCTGGAAAACACTGTTGGGACAATTACTGGCCACTTGGTTTGTCCCTTTCTCTGAATACTGTGGAATAGACATTATAAATGGGCTATTATCTTAAGCTGCTTTGCATGAGCATGCTGCTGCTGCTGCTAAGTCACATCAGTCATGCCCGGCTCTGTGTGACCCCATAGACAGTAGCCCACCAGGCTCCCCTGTCCCTGGGATTCTCCAGGCAAGAACACTGGAGTGGGTTGCCATTTCCTTCTCCAATGCATGAAAGTGAAAAGTGAAAGTGAAGTCGCTCAGTCCTGTCCGACTCTCCGCGACGCCATGGACTGCAGCCTACCAGGCTCCTCCATCTATGGGATTTTCCAGGCAAGAGAACTGGAGTGGGTTGCCATTAATAGTTTATTTTAAATTTTGAGCTACTGCTTGCTATACTTCTGATATTTTTTAAAAATTTAACTTTATCATCTTACCTTATCTATTTTTGAAGGGTTTAATCATTTATTTTTCCTCACCTCCAATCCTTCCTATTTTTAGCCTTTAACATTTTTACTTCTTCCTTAATGTCAAAGTTTTGTTTAATCCATTTTTTTAAAAAAAATCTTATACTCCTCTTTTTTTTTTTATTCTGTTTTTCAAAATTTTCTCTTCCTGTTCTCATCTGAAAAGACTGCCTTTTCCCCTCATTACTTGGTCATTTCTCACTGAACTCAGAGGTTTTTAATGCACTTTTTTCATCATTTAATTCATCATGATACCATATGCCCTCTGAATTCAGCATGCCAGCATCATTTTTTTCCTTTAGATATACTCTTAAGTTTACTACTTTAGTGCTCTGTTATTTTTTAAACTTCATCATGTACTACCTATAATCTCTTCTCCTAATCCAGTAGGTGCTATTATAAAGGACAAGCAGGAAGTGTGGTCTCAGGCTGACAGCTGGGAGAACCCACAACCCTGGTAGAGGGCGCTGGCAGTGGTACTTTTATGCCTCCAGTTGGCTCAGCTGAGCCCATGGAGCGTCCTAATCACCCCCATTCCAGTCTTCTCTGAGTCCTTAGCTCAAAGAGGGTGAAAACTCTTCCTCCTACTGTATTGCTGGACATCTTTCTCAAACACAAAACTTCCCAGGTTGCTTACCTGCTCAGACCGTCCATGAGTCATTCTTGTGATATAACATACAACAAAAGCAATAATAATAATAATGACCATGACCTCAGTCAACACACAGTGAGCAATGATTGTCTTATAAGCCTTTTGCTGATTGCTTTCATCACTTATACAACATCATCTTTAGGAGGGCATTCCTCTGTTACAGGTGAGGGCTGTATTAAGTAACTGGGCCCAGTTTACATAACAAATAAGTGGCATTATTGGAAACTCATGGCTCAGATAGTAAAGAATCTGCCTGCAACGCAGGAGGTCCAAGTTCGATCCCTGGGTCAGGAAGATCCCCTGGAGAAGGGAATGGCAATCCACTCCAGTATCCTTGCCTGAAGAATTCCATGGACAGAGGAGCCTGGTGGGCTACAGCCTATGGGTTCGAAAGGAGTCAGACATGACTGAGCAACTTTCACTTTCACTCACTCATTGGGAACCCAGATCCTCAACCACTGGGCTAAACTGCTAAGTGCTACAGAGCAAAGCAAAGCAAACCATTTAATATCCACCCCCTTAGTGAGAGGAATGACTTGCCTGGGTCACCCAGGGGGTGAAAGGTAGAGATGGGATTGAATGACTCCATAATTCCCCCTACTACTTTCTCTACATTATAAACAATGAGCAAAAACATTATTTGTAAATTAGCGTAAATACAAGAGATGTTAATACTTCATGGTCCTCTGGGTTATTTCTGAACCTGAAGGGAGAAAATCTTTTTCTCCTGTATTCAGAACACCCCTGAAGCTTGAGTAAGAAATACAATGTAGGACTGGTTAACTCAAGAAATGTGCTCAAACTCATTCATATAAACTCAAAGAGACAACAGCCTCAAAGTCAAACTAAAGAGAGCTAGGAACATTCGGGATTATACCTCTGACCTTTTCATTTTTGGCATCATAGCATACTACATCCTTACAGAATGATTTTCAGTGCTTGATTTAGGAGGTAACTTCTTTCTCAAGAAAACAGGAAGCGAAACCAGCTAGAATAGTAATTTATAATGCATCATTTATTCAGAGATAAAAAATATATATTGCACTGTACACTAGAATTTGGGGGGATAATAACCTCATATTTATATATACAACATTTATTGGATCTGTTACCTGCTATGCATATTCGTATATATATATATAATATAAATATTTATTGTTCATTGTTCAGTGGCTAAGTCATGTCCGACTGTTTACAACTTCATGGACTGTAGCACGGCAGGCTTCCCTATCCTTCGCCATCTCTTAGACATAAATATATAGCTATACATGTATGTACTTCTATGTGGTGAAGTGTTATTCCCATTGTTCAGATGAGAAAGTTCAAAAGGCAAAAAGTGGTCGTGTGCCTAGTAAATGGGGGCGACAGGAAGTGTAAACCCAGGTCTCTGGTTGCAGAAGCTACAGCCCCGGGCAGCTGTGAAGGCCCTTGTGTGTGGCTGCCCCATTCACTTTGTTGGGACCCCAGAACTGGGTCTTCTTTGCTTGTACGCAGGCTTTCTCTAGCTGAGCAGGGATTATTCCCTAGTTTTGGTGTGGTGGCTTCTCTTGTTGCACAACATGGGCTGCAGGTCCAAGGACTTCAGGAGTTGCAGCACACAGGCTCAGCAGTTGTGGCCCATGGGACTAGTTGCCCCCTAGCGGTGTGTGGAATCTTCCCTGACCGGGGATCGAACCCGTGTCCCCTGCATTGGCAGATGGATTCTTATCCACTGTGCCACCAGGGAATTCCTTCTTACTAAATTAAAAAAGTAAAACTGTCCACAGGGACAGATCCCATAGTCACTTTCCCAGAGTTAGTCTTTCCATACACACAGTAGCACTTGAAAGGATGTTTTTGGAGACCCAGAAATGAATGGAAGGGAAGTCTTTCTCCTGTTCTTATAATAGAGTGCGCCTTTTCTAGCCTTCAACAGCTTGGACTGCAGACTGTGGCGATGTTCCCTGTACAAAGCGAACTGCAGAGAAAATGAGATGCACATCCCTGTGACATACTTTGAATGCGGAAGGGTGGGGGGATCCCCAGGGAGCCAGGCCTCTCTCCCACCTCCAGTCTGGCCGGTTGGCAATGAACAGCACAGATCTTGCTGCCATGATAAAAGCACAAATCCTGTGTCAAATGAGACAGCTGACTCTGCGAGCCCTTCCAGCTCTCAGCTGCCTGGCCTCGAATAGTGGTGCCCACGCTGTGGACACCCCAGGGAGGAAGGGGGCAGCCTGGCCCACACAGAGAAGCTTCCATCTCCAGGGCTTGGAGGCAGAGACGATGGGGAAGGTGAGGAGGGACTCATCCTATCTGGATGAATTTGTCGAGGGCTTCCCACTCACAGTGACAATATCCCTCTTCCCAGGGATCACAAAACTGCACCCAAGAGGTGGGTCATTGAAATTCACTCATGTGACTCTGTCAAGTTAATTAGATTCGACAAGTGTTTGTTGAGTATCACAATGCCAGCCCCTGTGCTAAGAGATGAGATACAATGAAATGGTCTCTGCCCTGTAGGAGTCCAGAATTTAGTGATGTTAGTGAACGCAAGTTCATGTGCCCGACGCACAGTGAAGCCAAATAACACCAAAACACCAGAGTTCGGAGCAGAGAAAGGCTTGTTGCTGGGCTATGCAAGGAGATGGATGACTTGCACCCCAGACCAACACAAACTCCCGGAAATGGTCTCAGCAAAGCATTTTTAAAGGCAAAGTGAGGGAAGGGTGAGGTTGATTGTGGCAAACTTCTTGATGCAGAAACACTTTGTCCACATAGGACAGGTTACAATGCTACTGTAATTCTTCAGCTAAACAAATGTTCCTCTCTGTTTACTTTTTACCCCTTGTGTGAGTGGAAAAGCATCATACTTTTTAAAGTCAAAGCCTTGAGAATAGGCTATCCTGTGTACTTTAAATTATAGGCAACATTCCTAACTTTAAGTGAAGCAATAGAATATAAAGGTTAAAGTAAAAGAAACAGATCTATATGGAGTCAACTTTGTTCTTCCCTGTTACAGTATGACTGGTGGACCTATATATAGGAGGTCAAAAAGCAGTGTTATTTATGATCTTCAGACTGTTTTCATGAAGCAGTGATTCCCTATGGCAACCCATGGACCCACTGCAGAAAGTGATTTTGGGAGATTCCTAAAAATGAAGATTCCCAGGCCTCATCCCTGTATATGTTTATTCAGTAGGTCTGAGTAGGACCAAGGGGATCTGCATCTTTTTAAGCCCCTAGATGATTCGCAAGTGTGGTGAGAATGAGTAATTTCCTGGAGGTCACTCTCATCTCCTCTCTTCTTTTCATCATCTACACAAAATTTATCGGTGAATCTTGTCTCCAGCTTTGACATGTACTCAGGGCCTGGCCCGATCTCACCAGCTGCACAATTGCCAGCCTGGTCCAAGCCCACGGTCTCTCTTCAGTGGGCCTTTCTAAGAGCCTTGTAACTTTTCTCCATGACTCCATCCTGGCCCCTCACAGCAGCCAGTGCATGACCCTTAAAACATGGAAGGTGGGTCATGTCTCCCAGGACCGAGGACTCTCCAGTGCCTTCCTGTCTCACAGAGAGAAAAGCCAATATTCTTTTAATTTTTTGGCCACGCTGTTCAACATGTGGGATCTCAGTTCCCTGACCAGGGACCAGACCTGAGTCCGCTGCACTGGAAGTGCAGAGTGTTAGCCACTGGACCGCCAGGGAAGTCCCTAAAGTCAGCATTCTTATCATGTGCAAGACCTTGCACAGTCTGACGCTTTGTTACCTTTCAGGGCTCGTCTCCTAAAAGCGCCTCCATCCTCCTGCCCTCCTCTCTGTCCAGCCATGGTGGACTTCACAGTTGGTTTGAGCGGGCTTCTTGCTTCTCTTCTTGCTTTCTGTTTCCTCCTCCTGAACTGCTCTTCCCAAACATCCCATGACTCTCTTCATTTTTTTAAATCTTGCTCAAATATCTCTTATCAGAGAGTTTTCTCTGAACTCCCTTTAAATGAGCAGTCCCAACCTTACTCCATCACTGTCTATCCTCCTTATGCTGCTATATTTTTCTTCTTAGCATTTATCTCACACACAGCATCACCATGTGTTAAATGATGTGCTTGACGTGTTCAGTCAAGTCTGACTGTTTGCAACCCCACAGACTGTAGCCCACCAGGCTGCTCTGTCCATGGGACTCTCCAGGCGAGAATACTGCAGTGGGCTGCCATTTCCTCCTCCAGGGGATCTTCCTGACCCGGGATCAAAACCATGTCACCTATGTCTCCTGCATTGCAGGCGGATTCTTTACCACTGAGCCAACAGGGAAGCCGCTATGTGTTAACTCTTCCTTGGTTTATTTACTTATTACCTGTTTCCTACCGCTAGAATGAGAGTTCAGCTTTGTCTGGTTTGCACACTGCCAGCTTATAAAACTGTACCCGACACACAGAACTTGCTCCATAAATAATTGTGAATAGATAAATTATTTAGTAGTGAAGGGTTAGGAAGATTTCTCAATGGCAGTTTACAGATATGCAAGGGTAGAAAAACAAAGCATTGATCAACAGATGTTTCTTAAGCATCTCACATTCAATATGTCAGCTCTGGGGCAGAGGTGGCTTACAAGTGCGGCTTACAGGGATCTAGAGAGAGTTGTAGGTTGGAGGGATTGTATAAGATAACCAACCTGAGACATCGTAGCAAAATATACCCCACCCTTTCATGGAAACACAGATCCGCAGCTTCTACAATGGAATAGCACCTACATAAAATTTGCTTTAAAAAATAATCCAACATTTTAAGTATTGTTAGATACTTATTTGATACTAAAATGCACCAGTAAAGATATTTGGGAAGTCAACTACTGATTAAGGATCAAGTCCATATACAAGTTGTTTGGGGACTCTTTTCTCCTCCAGCATCTCCACTTTTGCTTCCTCTCAGCTTTTGTTCCCCTGGTTCCTGAGTCTTGAACACTCAGCTCTGCTTCTGAAGCTATCAGACACCTCCTTTGAAATTTGCAGATGCCCTTAGGAAGAAAGAAGCCCCAAATGCTAGGCTCACCTTTTTGGGTGTAATTCTTCTCCATCTTGATACCTCATGTTTTTGTTTTTGTTTTTTCCTGTTTTTACTGCCTTGTTTTATCATCACAAGTGCCTTTGTCTGAATAACCTATTCCTCCTATTTTAACATACACACACGCTTATACACATGCAGGGACATATACATACAAGTATATATATATATATATATATTTTTTTTTTTCCTCTTGTACTGGGCATTAGGATCACATTGAATTTATAGGTTAGTGGTGTAATACAGTTTTAAATATTATATCTTAATGTACCTTACATGTTTGCTCATGTCATTAAATGTTTTAATGCGACTTTATAGTCCCTCATATATGCATGCCTTAGTCATTCAGCCGTTTCCCCTACTCCTAAAATACGCAATTTCCTTTTTTTTTTTTTGTTTTCATTAGTAAATGAACATCCCTTAACAGAAACTTCTGATCCTATATATGATTGTTTCTTTAAGATAGATAACTAGAAGTTGGGTCACTGGGTGGAAAGAAATTAATAAACTTTACCACCCACACCAGCAATATGTCAGAATAATTTCATTTTTTATAAAAAACCTACTTATGTTTGAGACTTAACTCATGCTTTTCTGCTTAGATTAAAGCAATATTCTCTTTTATTTTCCTTTTTGGATAGTCTCTTTTTCACATTTAAATCTTTATTTTGTTGGCATTTATTTTGACATATGTTATGAGGTGGCTATCATCCATTTTTTCAATAGATGAAAAATTATCCTGTTACCGACAATTATTTTGTCACTGAATCATTGAGCTATAATGTACTGTATACAAACTCATTATGTTTTATATTTTATGTCACTAATTTTTCAGTTGAGGTTTTCACTGTTGTCAGAGTTTTAATTATTATTGCCTAATGGTATATATTATCTTCTGGCTGTGCAATGACCTTCTGTAATCACTTTCGTAAAAATGTCTCCAGTAGTCTGACCTCATATATTCTTTCAGATACACTTTTAAGTCATCTTCCGAGTTCCAAATGAAAATTCCACTTGGGATTTTGATTGCAAATAATATTAAAGCCATAAGGCAATTTGAGTAGTTTATTTACATAGTTAATAGCTAGCATCCCTTTATCAGAAATGCTTCCCCCTCCTTAATCTCTTGTAAAGTCATGTACTTTAGGTTTTTTCCAGTTCCCACATATTTTTTAATTTTGTCAAAGATTTTTTGGGGGTATTTTACATTATTATTGATATTTTAAGATCATTAGTCCATCATGTCTTGTAAGTAATGATGAGTGGTACAGAGGAGAGCTGTTCATACATTCATTTACTCATTCAGCAAATATCCCACACATATTAGGTGCCAGTTAACAGGCGCTGTGCTTAAGCACTTATCAGCCACTATGCTAGGTACTAGGTATCAGTACACAGTAAAACAAACATTATCCTATAATGTCAGAAGTAATAATCCAATGTGATAAAATAGGTACCAGACAACCAAGCTTGCAAATAAATATAAATTGTGATAAGTGCACAGTGGGCAGGGATAAAGAGTGGTAGGGCAATCCTACTTTTTTAAGATGTTTAATTAAATTTATTTTTATTTATATATTCTTTGGCTGCATCACACAGCATGCAGGATTTTAGTTTACTGGCCAGGGACCAAATCTGTGTCCCCTGCAATGGAAGTGCAGATTCTTAACCACTGGACTGCCAGGGAAGTCTCTAGAAACATTTTTGATTCATACAATAGTAGTTAGATTTATCAACACCACTGAGTGATATTTAAGTATTTTAATACATCCTAAAATATCCATTCTACTGTTGGTGGACATTCAGATTATTTCCACTTTCAAGCCCTTGTAGAAAACGCTGTCCTCAACATTCTTGGGCATGTTCCCTGGGCTGTTTGTGCAAAGATGGCTCTGGGTATGAAGGGGAAAGAGTCAGTTCTAGTGATGTGCAAATTCAAGATTAGTGTGCAAAGTCCAAGTAGCAATGTCAGTTCACATTGCCAATAGGATCCTTACCGACTTGATGATGCCCCACTATTTTTTTTCCCTTTTTGGTGCCAGCCTGGTAGATGTAGAATGGGTGTGGATTTTTAACTTATAGTTCCTAGATTGTTACACTTATTTTCATGTTGATATTCTCTTGTCTTTGAAATACCCCACTTCTCTTTTTCCTTTATGTCCTATAAGATTGCTTTTATTTTTATAGATTTATACAAGTTCTTCATGTGAGCTTAAATTAATTTTTACCAGTTATAAGTGTTGCAAATATCCCTACTTATAGTGTTTTCCATTTAATTAAAGCTGTCTTTCAATGAATATAAATGCTTAATTTTAATTTTGTCAAATGTATCAATCTATTTTTATGGTTTGTATTCTTCGCATTTAATTTTAAAAATTTATCAAAATAGTAAAATATTTGTGCCTTTCATATTTAAGACGTTAATCCACTTGCAGTGTATTCCTTTATATTGGATTAGGCAGCAATTTACTTTTACTTTATTTTCCAAGTGAATAACAAATTGTTCTAATACCCTTTGTTGAAAAGGCCTTATTTTCTCCTTAGAACTACAATGCATTATTATCAAGTTTGTGTGTTTGTGTTTCTGGGCTCTCCACTCACATCCACTGGTCAATTTCTGTATCCCCGTGTAAATACCAGGATGTCTTAATTATTACAGTGTTATAACAGTTCTGTTACCACTGCAAGTCTCCCATGCTGTTTCCTTTAGGAATATTTTATGTATTCTTTTTTAACATTTTATTTATTTATGGCAATTCAAATCTCAGTTCAATTCTTTTACCATTAACTCAGCTCGATCATTTGCTGTTTGCCCTGTGCATATGTGGGTCAGAAAAGAGTTTATATAGGAATTTAATGTTCTTCCTCATTGGTTCTCTTCTTTGTTGGCTTTTCCCATCACTTTCCAGCAACTACGGTTGTTCTGAACCTTACTATTTTTTATTCATTGATTTTTAATTGTAGGATAATGGCTTTATAATATTGTGTTGGTTTCTGCCATCCATCAGCGTGAATCGACCATAGGTACTGAACCTTATTCTTTTGCTTCTTCAGACCAACTGGGTTTCCCATTGCAATTTTTCACCCTCAAACTATACCTTATGTTATCTGCCCTCAAGCTAAAGCCATAAAAATCAAGAAAGCCATACTATGCTGGTTTTTTTCTTCCATGTATTGACTCCTTTCCAGAATCTCCTGCTTTTCTTCCCGGGCAAATGTGCTTCCTAGGTGGCTCAAATGGTAAAGAGTCTGCCTGTAATGCAGGAAACCCGGGTTCAATCCTTGGGTCTGGAAATTTCCCTGGAGAAGGAAATGTCAACCCACTCCAGTATTCCAGCCTGGAGAATTCCACGGACAGAGCAACCTGGCGGACTATAGCCCATGGAGTGAGTCCCAAAGAGTCAGGCACAACTGAGCGACTAACACTTTCAATTTCAAATGTGAAGATACAAAGTTTAACTTAAGAGTTAAGGAGACTTTGGCACCTGGGAGATGGGTAATGGCAATGGAAATAGAAAGCAGTAGACAAATGTGATATTTTCTCTTGAGTTAGGAACATCAGGACTTGGATGCTCCCCCAAGAAAACTTGGGTACCAGAGTCAACCTGGGTACCATAGTACCATTCAACTAACATGTTTCCTGTTTCTTATTAATCTTCTTGTCTTTTCACCTGCTTCCCCAACCCTTTTAAAAATTAAAAATTTCAGCTAGTGAAGGGATAAGTGAGATAGAGTGAGGAAGGAAGCTTTGCTTGAGGTTTCAAATTTGAGTTCAAATCTGGATTTAGGGAGGGGGAAGCTTTAGTCTGGATGGGGTGGTTTGGGAAGGCCTGTAGGAATAAGTTGACCTGAGAACTGAATGAGGGGCATGGTTCTATTCAACTGCTACTAAACATTTGGGTTGTTACCTTAAGATTTACCTTGGAAATTTTTTTTAATACATATTTATGTATTTTTGGCTGTTCTGGGTCTTCGCTGCTGCCTGGGTTTTCTAATAGTCGCTGCGAGCCGGGGCTGCTCTTCATTGCAGTGTGCGGGTTTTTTGTTGCGGTGGCTTCTCTGGGTGCAGAGCACAGGCTCTAGGCACACAGGCTTCAGTAGTTGCGGCTCCCCGGCTCTAGGGCACAGGTTCAATAGTTGTGGCCCACAAGCTTAGTTGCCCCGAGGCATGTGGGATATTCCCAACCCAGGGGTCAAACCCATGTCTCCTGCGTTGGCAGGTGGATTCTTTACCATTGAGCCACAAGGGAAGCCCTACCTTGGAAGTTTTTGTTTATTTACTTATTCTCTTTGCCTGGAGGCAGCTCTTCTTTTAACCCTGTGACCAGGCTGTGTTTGTAATTCTGTTCTAGGTTGTGGCCCAGGCAGTGTTATTCATGTGTATGAACACAGCTGGAATCTTCATCAGTTACCTGTCAGACCGGGCCCAGCGCCAAGCCTTCCTGGAGACACGGAGGTGTGTGGAGGCCAGGCTGCGCCTGGAGACGGAAAACCAAAGACAGGTACCAACCAAAAAGACCTTGTGCTTGGTGATCACTTAGCCAGTCTCTGAATTCCATAGAGATTTTGTCTCCCCAAACACATGCTGCCTTGCAAGTGCTGCCTCAGAGTCTGTGTCATGGGATTACAGAGGCTGAAATAGTTATGTTAGACTCTCAGGTCAAAATGAATTGGTCTTAGTTTCCACACTCAATTGTTCCACATAAGAAATAAAATGAGTCTAAATATAAAGTGATTTCCTGAAGCTTTTCACTGATATCTGTGTTTATGGAAAAGGCTATGGTTTCTGAAAACCATTCGTATTCTCATCTTTAATTCTTCTTTTCTCAAACTATAAATTGTTATTTCAAATAAAATTTTCACTACATAGCAATTCAAATTATAGGAAGCTCAGGGAAAAATCTTGTACATGTGTAGTTCCTAATAACTCATCCTGATTTTCAGAAGAGATCATTGAACATAATAAATTTTATGGAACATGATACCAGTCCCAAGATAGGGGATGCAATAGGAAAAGCAGCTTGGTCCAAAGTGGAGACCATGAGTTTTAGCTGGAAGAGGTTAAAATAAAGGAATTCCTTGGACATCTTGTTTAGGTGGGTGTTATAAGGATTTAAAAAATAGTTTTGACCTCAAATGATATGTTTCTCAAAGATAAAATTAGCTTTTAAAAAATAAAGATTTTCTCCTATTTAAATTTTTCACATATAAAAATTAATGCATATCGCTGCCTCTGAAAGTAATGTTCAAATAGAAATAACAGGAATATGTTAAAGTTGGTTATAGAATGAACATATTTTATGCTCAAACTGTTTATATACTCTTGGGACTCCTAGGCTCAATAGATATATTAGTTCTACCATACAAGGCTTTGTTTTTAAAAGCCACATCTGTGGATACATGCTTGTTATTTTAAGCTTTGTGCAATAATGGTTTGGGAAATTATAAAGAAAATAGCTTCAAAAATGGAACATTTTTTATCTTAATCTCATCAAATCATCAGTAAAACATGGATCTTTGAAATAAGCAAAGCCAGGTCTGTTTGATAATGGATGAGGCTGACAGATAAGGTGCAATCTGACAAAATGCAACTCCCAGTGCTGTATGTTATTGCCAGGGGCACAGAAAAATTATTGAATTTCCAGCTCCTACATGGATTTCATAGGATTTAGAATTAGGACAATTCTAAGTTGATGTCTAAAACAACCATGGAACCTCATAACAGATTTATTGTAGTTGCCCTGAGCATCACTGTAAAATAATTTATAAAAATTGCTTTAAGAAAGAAATCACTTTGTGCAATAAACACGATATCTCCCAGGTTATATACACGTATACATTATGTTACTCTGTAAAACAGAGCAGTTGCTAGACTGGCACACCACTCTTTCCATGGGATCTATGCCAATTCAGACAGTGCTGCAGATTAATAATTTATCAACTGTTCTTGATGCACTATCACAGCCAGAACTGCAATTGTGGATAAGTTGTCTGGGAAACTCAGTCTTTTATTTAATGTTTATGAAATATTGGAGACACCAAAAATGATTGCTTTATCGTACTCATAAGACTTTTCTTCTTTTCCCATTCTTCAAGTTCATTGTCTTGGAGTCGCTGTGATATAACAATCTGACATGATGCACAGACCTTCCTCCATCCTCTCTAATCTTTATTTTTTCTTAAGTTGATAATAGGAGGAAGAAAATAATACCCAAAGGTGAGAACAAGTGACAAATCAAATGCAGTGAAAAGTTCACTAGAATACTGGGGTGGGTAGCCATTCCCTTCTCTAGGGGGTCTTCCTGATCCAGGGATAGAACTCAGGTCTCCTGCATTGCAGGCAGATTCTTTACCATCTAAGGGACCAAGAGAGTCCTGTAGAATTCATACCTCAGCCATATCACTTCCTAGTTGGCCACCTTAACCACTTAACTCTCGGTCTTAGGTTTCTCCTCCTTGTTTGGTCCAATATCTTTTCTTCAGCATTGTGTTTGCTTCCAATAAGGGGACACATATGAAACAATAGAAAACTGTAAGTCAGCTTCATTATTTTATGATGAAGCATGAGAAGAAGCTCTTTTGGTGGAAGGTTCTTTGTTCTGAGGATTAAGTGAAATATGCTCTGAGTTTGTTATAGTCCTGTGTATGCAATTCTGATAAAATACTTTATCAGAATTTCTGATATAATCAGAATTTCTGGTATATTGACCATCCCCTTCCCCTCCCACCTCCCACCCTCCACTCCACCCCCCTCCACCCCTCACCCCACTCCACCCCCTGCCCTCAGCATGGTGGTATCTAAGCTAACTGGCTCTGAATCATTCAGTGCTAAAGTTTCTTTCCACTGATATTGATCTCTCACTCAGGTTTCCTTTATCCCTGAGAACTTCCTCAATGGTAGATGGGCAGAGGAGGCAAGGCTTTCAAATGAGATGGCCCAGAATTTAAAATGTTTGCTTACCGTCTTCCTATCTTGGTGAACTTGAAAGAGCTCTGAGCCTTGAGACTCAGAGTCCTGAAAATCAGGCTTTTTCCTTGGATAACCTGAGGTTGCAGCCGTTGTTCTTAAGGTCAAGAGCAAGCAGGCAGGAGAAACCAGCAAAATGCTAAAACTCTTTCTCAAGGTCTCTTCTAAACTAGGTTTTTAACAAAGTTCCTTGATGTTGGTTCTCAGCTTTATAGCGCCCCTGTCCCTTTCCATAGTAGCTGGCACAATAGCAGGAAGAAACTACTGAATGGGCCCAAGTGTTGACATTCTTATTTTAGATGATTGGCTTCAAGAAGTTGAGCTGATATTGGCTCTGTTTTCTGGGTGACAGGACTTTGTCTTTTTTTTTTTTTTTAACAATTTTTGTCATCAGTTGTAACAAATACAGGGCATGCTAAGCATCGCTTACCTGTCTGGTCTCTTGGGCTCCAGCTTTTCTTTCTCTAAGCTGTTCTCCATCCCCAAGCCCAGTCTAGTTCAGGACCAGCACACTATAGGGGTCAAAAGCACAGTTGTCAATGTCTGAAAGATCTGGATTCCAATCCTACTTCTTATGTTTCCTGATTGTGGGAAATCAGACAAACTCCCCTCCTCTAAAGTCCTTGATTTTTGTGGGTGTAAGATGGTCATTCCATGTAAGATGAAAATTCCATGGATGGATGAGCCTGGTAGGCTACAGTCCATGGGATCGCAAAGAGCTGGGCATGACTGAGCAACTTCACTGGTTCAAGATGGTCATAATGATTCTACCTTTCTCCAGGGTTGTGGTGAGATGAAGGAGGAACAGTTCTCAGTCCAAGGCAGAGGATGCACTCAAGGCCTATTACAGAGAATGCTGTAATGATAATGACATTGATGTCACCCTTCTCTGCAGGAAAACCCTTCAGTGGTAGCATTCCCCCCAAGATGAAACCCAGACCCCCATGCATGGCCCCACAGTTCCTCCAAGATCTAACCCTTTTCCTCTCTCCTTGGATTCTTCTCCACCTCCTCACCTCACACCTGAAGCCAAATGGCCATCAGCTCCCTGAACGGTTGTTTCTCTACTCTACACCATTTGGTTCTTTCAGCCCGGGAAGCCCACATTCCTTTTGCTAATTTCAGTGTAACATCTCTACCCTGAATATTCTGTTTCACGTCACTCCTTCCATGAAGCTTGCTTTCACCTCCCTGGGTTGAGGTGAAATGCTCCTCTTATGCCTCCAACATGTCTTAAAGTCAACTCTCTCATAGAATCTCTCACACTCTGTAACATTTACAAGTCTCCATTTCCTTCTTTCCATGGCCAGTAAGAACTGACTAAAGAATCATTAAATTGAAGAATCATTCATCTGATTCTCTGGTATTTATCCAGCACGATGGCTGAGATAAAAGATCTTCTGATTCACGTTTATCTCATTGAGTTGTACTGAACCCTCACTTCCGCTCCTGGCTTCACTTCTGCCTCCACAAGAGTCACGCTGTCATAATTCTGCTGTATACAAGTAAAGGGACAGTGCTCATTGTGACCCCCATTCAAAACTTGGTAGGAAGAGGTTGTGGTTGTTGTTCAGTCACTAAGTCTTGTCCGACTCTTTGAGACTCAATAGGCATGAATTTGAGCAAACTCCTGGAGATAGTGGAGGACACAGGACATCAGTCTCCTCTGTCCTCCACTATCTCGTGGAGCTTGCTCAAATTCATACCCATTGAGTCGGTGATTCTATCCAACCATCTCATCCTGGGCCGCTCCCTTCTCCTCCTGCCATCAATCTTTCCCAGCATCACGGTCTTTTCCAGTGAGTCGGCCCTTCGCATCAGGTGGTCAAGTAGGAGGAGGACTCTTTTCCAATTCAGAAGATACTGGCGCAGGCTGAGAATGTTTCTTGTTCAGACCTGATGCAGAATTTTCCATCTGGAAGCTACATTTTAGGAAATCTCTCTTTGGGGAGTCAGATTCTAATTATTATAATTTTTTGTAATCCCCCCCTCTCTTCCCAAATGATCCAAATGGCCCATGTTTATTTTAAATATTAAAATGAATTGATTGTTTTTCTTTCAGCTTTGAGAGTTGCCAGAACCTACTTATGATGATATGGCATTTTGAGGTGTCTCAGAAGCTCTGAAGGCCCTGGAATAAAGTAGTCTGATGCTGCCATATGCTGCAACAGCAGGGAGGTTATTATAAAATGCAGCAGATGTTTTAGCTGTATTAAAACAATTCTGTTTAACTGAAACATCTTTGTTAGATAATATTGGTATAAGCGAATGGTTTGGGTGATAGATTGGGTGAGAAATTTGGGTTTCTTACTGAGTTTTGAGTTGGTTGTTTAGGTGCATGTTGGTGCCCACTGGGATCTAGGAGAGTATTTTTGAAACTGTAGAGAATTGCTAACTAGTAAGGCAGAGCCTTGACATTCTTCCATTCATTCAAGGAAGACTCAAAATGGACCTGGAATCTCAAAAATATGTTTGTTTTTTTCTCCAGTTAGATGACTCTTATTATGCTCCAGAAAAGCCTTTTATGTTCTTCTCCAGCTCTTACATTAAGACCACCCATGTGCTATCCTGGGCTTCCCAGGTGGTGCTGGTGTTAAAGAACCCGCCTGTAGGAGACATAAGAGATGCAGGTTCAGTCCCTGAGTCAGGAAGATCTCCCGGAGGAGGACATGGCAACCCACTCCAGTATTCTTGCCTGGAGAATACCATGTGCATAAATTTCCTCATCTCTCAATTAGAAATGATAATGCCTACTCTAACCCACAGGGTGTTTTCCCAGAGACAAATAACATAATGCCTGAAAAAGCGTTATTTCAACTGTAAGGAACTCTACAAATGTTAGGGCTATTTTTGTGAAAGTCTCACCAACGCCTCAAACCGATGCTGAGATGTCTTCCCTTTAGAAAGCCTCTTTTACTGTTTGCAGTCATGAACTACTTCCTCCTTGGCACTTAGATATTTTTATTTAACATGAGTTCTTGCCACTCTGCCCAGTATTGGGGTCAGCACCGTGATCGCCTCTGTCAGTAAGATTTTGCGCAGTGAGCAGAAGCGCAAAATGTTCATGAACTTTGACCCTCCTGTAACAGCTGACTTCACTCAAGGGTCTTGTGTTTACCCCCTTGCACCTCTGGCAACCACCTGGCTGCCTAGTTCTTTGCCATCTTTCTAGCACATGGTTTGGATCTTCTGGCACAGCAAAAAGAGGAAAAGCTTTGAAGAAGGACAAACCTGGATTTGATTGCTAATTCCAACTCCAGTACTCTTGCCTGGAAAATCTCATGGACCAGGGAGCCTGGTAGGCTACAGTCCATGGGGTCGCAAAGAGTCAGACACCACTGAGTGACTTCACTTTCACGTTTTCCAACTCTATGCCTGGGTGACCTTGAGGGCACCACTTAAATCTCCAAATGTTGGATCCTTTATCTGTCAAAAATGACAATCCCTGTTATCTCAAGGTTGCTGTGAAGAAATCAAGTAATAGAGATGGCAGTTGGGCATCATAGTTGGTCCTTGAACCTATAGGACCACCTGGACCTATTTTGAGCAGAGCACACTCTGATCATAGTACCTACAGTGTTTCTTCTTGTTTGTGTTCTATCTGTCATCCCTGTGTAGGTACAGATTTTAAATACTTCCCCTGATTCAAAGAGAGGCCATAATCCTGCACTAATTTGCATACAATTAACATTTCCAGAGGCAGTTCACAAAGAAGAAATCCCTCACCGTCCTTGCCCTCAACACCTCTGATCTAGCCAGGAGAGGCTGAAGAGCAGACCAACAGCCCTGTGGGGCCCTTTTATCTCATAAATTCGTTGGGGGAATTTTGGCTAAAGGAAATTGGAATTGGAGACTTCACACAACCTAATTGTACTATGCTGGAAGGAAGGTAGGATTTTTTAGCCTGGTTATAGTTAAAGGCACTTTTCAAAAATAGTAGTAGACTAGATGAGGGGAAAAGAAAAGAAAAAAAAAAAAAATATATATATATATATATATATATATTTTAGAAAAATAAAGATCCATGCCTAAAATAATTTATTTCATCTGGATGTGAGTATATGTCCACTGACAGGAATTCTATACCCTCTATTTTATACAAACTGCACTCAAAATGTATTAACAATAAAAGAGAGCAGATAATTTAAAAATATTTTTAGAGCAATCTTGAGGATAGAACCATTCTCAAATTTACTTTATTTCCAGTCTTTTGCAAATTTCATACCCACACCTAATTCAAAAGCCTTTTTAAGAAGGGCACTGAGGAATTCTGAAGCATTCAACTTTTCACAGAAACAGAAGCTTGCTTTCTTCTTATACTCATATTCTGTTGTTTGTGCTATATTTAATTACAGTTTTAACAATTTCAAATACAGCTGACATAAACAAATTTGGAAAAGCATGCTACTGCCTCTAGGTAAAGATACATCATAACTGATGATGGGAGGTGGACTAGACAAGACCTCCTTATTTGGGAGGAGGGCCTTTGCAAGTGTGATCAAAGATGAATTTACACTGCATTAGGATGGGCCTTCCTGGGTAGCTCAGCTGGTAAAGAATCCGCCTGCAATGCAGGAGACCCTGGTTGGGAAGTTCCCCTGGAGAAAGGGTAGGCTACCCTCTCCAGTATTCTTGGCCTTCCCTAGTGGCTTAGGTGGTAAAGAATCTGCCTGCAGTGCGGGAGACCTGGGTTCAGTCCCTGGGTTGGGAAGATCCCCTGGAGAAGGGCATGGCAACCCACTCCAGTATTCTTGTCTGGAGAATCCCCATGGACAGTGGAGCCTGGTGGGCTACAGTCCATGGGGTCGCAAAGAGTTGGACACCACTGAGCACACACACGCAGCCCATATATAGCATCTACTATATGCTAATTGTTATACTATACACTTTACATATACTACTTTCTTATAATCCTCAGAGCAACTCTATGAGGTGGGTGGTATTTTAACTTCCATTTTATATATGAGGAAACCAATAAACAGAAAGGTTATATATAATAGCCAGGCTTCCCAGGTGTTTCAGTGTTAAAGAATCCGAGTGCCGCAGGAGACGCGGGTTCAGTCCCCGGCTTGGGAAGATCCCCTGGAGAAGGGAATGACAACTCACTCCAGTATTCTTGCCTAGAGAATCCATGGAGAGAGGATCCTGGGGGGCTACAGTCCCTCAGGGGTTTGTCCCCCGTAGGGCTGCAAAGAGTTGAGCATGAGTGAGTGACTGCAAACGCACACACACATACACACACACACACAATATCTAATAAGTTGCACAGCTGGTATTGCAACCTAGACAGTCTTACTCCAGAGCACATACACCAACTATTATGCCATGTGTCTAGTGAAATCTCCTGGACATGCCACCTCTATGCACAATCACTGTGTCATCCAGACACCATGCTAAACACTCACTACCTGCCAGTGAAGTAGGAACTAAAATGATCTCCAGTAGACAGAGGTTTGGAGAAGTTCATAGTGTTCATAAGTGGTTGACCTGGGACTTGAACCCCAGTCTGTCTAGACACAAATCCTATGCACATGACCAGATGCTATACCACCAGAAAACTGTAGAGGACAGTAGCAGTGCTGTGACTCTTCCAGAGGAAGCCTCTGGAACAACCTAAAGGTTTCATTCCCATGCTTAAAACCCTTCACTCGCTTTCCATCATGGTCAGGAAAAAGTCTGTATTCATCAACCTGGCTTATCCAGCGCTTCCCTCTTCCTTGTCTCTCTCCTGCACCCAACCATTCAACTTTAACACACTTTTGTGCAACAGTGATGCTAAGAGCTAACATATTCAGTCCTCCCCATCTCAGGCCAGCATCAGTCCAGGCCCTGCCCTCACTCTCTTGCCCTCTCTTCCTCACTGGAGATTCTCCAACTAATTTTGGCCTTGGCAGTAAGAAGAATGCGTTGCCTCATGTTACTGAATATCTAGGGGTGTGTGCACCAGTGTCTCACCAAGACTATAGTGTAATCAATGGGAATAAAGAGCGAGACTTGGGGGAATCCAATGAATTAAGTAGGGAAGAGAAATAGTGATTCTGCTCAGTGTCTAGTGGAGTGTCTAGTGGAGGTAGACACTGTCTATATAACACTGTCTAAAGCAGGTAGACAATGTCTAAAAGTGTCTAGTGGAGGGAAACTAGTGGAGTTTCCAATGAAATCTCAGTGAGAGCTCCTGCTGCCCATGATGGACTCCAGGAGGACAAGAGTAGTGTAGGGTTTGGGGGCAGTTCCCTTTGCTTTTCTCACATGGGGTTTCTGTGCTCTCCCTTCTCCTCTTACCTGTTCCAAAAGCCCCCACTCCATACCAATCTGCCCACTGAGTGCAAGAAACCAATAACAACTGCAAAAGATTATTTTACAAGGTGTACACTCCTCCCAAACCAGCATTAGGCTTCAGGCACAGCTTGATCCAGGGGCTATTTGGTACACTTGGCTGATTTCCTTTCACTGTTTAGGACTTCGGTTATCAAAATCCAATCAAAATTCCACTTGCATTTTGATAACTTTTTTTTCAGAACCCTCTTCAGAATTTTCATAATGGTAACAAATGTGTTAACAATAGTAATCACATTAGTACATTATGAAATGTAGACCAAGCCCTGAGTTAGGTGCCAGAAATAAAAGTAAAATCTTTAGATACAATTTTTCAGAATACGCTGGAATTTGGTAAGTTTGGAACCTTGCATCTTGTCTTATATGGCATGTCTTACATCTTGATACTGGATTACAAGCTTCTTGATCCAGGAAAACTCATGTTCCATTATCCCCCACCCTAATATCTTACTTGGTATTAGACATTCAGAAGGTAACATTGTATCAAATGAATAAAATCATGATTGAATTAAGGAGCATTTCCCATGAGGTCCCTTCCCCAAATAGGAGCACATTGTTGAAAAATATCAAAGAATAATTTCCCTTCCCCTCTAGTGAGTTGGGAGATAGATTCTGCAGAGGTTTTCACATCCCACAGTGGGTGTTCCTGTCGAAGTCTACACTCCATCAACTATTCTTTCTTCATCCCCGTTGTCCAGAAGAGTTTGTGGTTTAGCTCACAAGCTGGAGCCTCATCCTTTGTTAATCACAGGGGTGTAAATACTTCATCTTTACACCTCCTGACTCTCCAACAGCTCAAAGCATTTCATTTTTCACATCTGCTATCCTGATATTGCAGGTGACAGGTGGTGCCCTGTGCTGGCTTTTATCATAATGTCATTAATATTTTATTGCAGTTATTTTTGGTCTCTCTGTCATCTAGACTGCATGCATGGAGAAGGCAGAAGTGAAGCTTATCCACTGCTCTGCACGAGCGCAATGCCTGCCACTAACTCATTCCTTACTGCATGTTTGCTAAATAACAGCTTGTCAAATGCATAAATAGGTAGTGGATGATACTCCACAATAGATCATACAAAGTGTGAAAAAGATTGTGACTTGAGAGACAGCCCCAGGTGATCCATTGCACTCATGAAAAGAGTAAACCCAGTTACATCCATATGCCCAGGTTCACACCCAGGCACTGCCATTTACTCCTTGGGACAACTATGTAACATTTCTGTGCCTCAGTTTTCACATCTGTGTAATAGCAGGAAGAAATATTTCTACGTTGTGAGTTGTGAGGATCAAATGAAACAATTCATATACAGAGCCTGACGGTTCATAAGTGCCCAGTAAAATCTATTGTTCGTAGTAAGGTTGTTGATATAATTGCTACTCTTTCTTAAGCATGTACTTTATTCATTGAACGAATCCATTCCACAGAAAATAAAGTCCCCAGTCTACTAGAGACTGAATTGATTTTAAATAAATATAGGGAGAAACTGATTGAGATGTTTGGAGTGTGAGAAGTTAAGAAAACTAAAGACAATTGAATTACACCTTATGTTGTAGGGGGTGCCTGCCAATATTTCTCTGCTGAAATAATAAAAGAAAGAACTAGTGAATGAATGAGTATTGCATGTATTTTCCATGCAAGCTCTGATGGTAGTTATGATATTTCTTGCTTTTCAAATGTAAATGAGAAATGTTTGATAATTGCTCTTCTCAGGAGCAGAAAATTGACATGAGTTCAGAATTAAACATCAAAGTGAAAAGTAATGATTCAACTCTTTAGCCAGTTAAAGGGTCTGAAGACTGGGTTATAGAGACCATGTGCCCGCATCTGACCTAAGCAGTTTCTATGTTTGTGGAGGTGTGGACGCTCAGGGGCCACCAGCCATACTGCCTCTGTCATGTCGTGCTCTCCAACCTTTGATTTTGTTCCTTTTTTGGAGCTCTGGCCTCGACACTCATGGTTTTTTGAGATACAGCAGAAAGAGGATATGTGACTTGATGCCCTGCATTAATAGATAGGCTAGCCTTGAACAAATTCTTTTAGCCTCAGTTTCTTCACTGGTAAAATCATTTCCATGACCCAGATATCTTCACGACCCAGATAATCATGATGGTGTGATCACTCACCTAGAGCCAGACATCCTGAAACGTGAAGTCAAGTGGGCCTTAGGAAGCATCACTACCAACAAAGCTAGTGGAGGTGATGGAATTCCAGTTGAGCTATTTCAAATCCTGAAAGATGATGCTGTGAAAGTGCTGCACTCAATATGCCAGCAAATTTGGAAAACTCAGCAGTGGCCACAGGACTGGAAAAAGGTCAGTTTTCATTCCAATCCCAAAGAAAGGCAATCCGAAAGAATGCTCAAACTACCGCACAATTGCACTCATCTCACATGCTAGTAAAGTGATGCTGAACATTCTCCAAGCCAGGCTTCAGCAATACGTGAACTGTGAACTTCCAGATGTTCAAGCTGGTTTTAGAAAAGGCAGAGGAACCAGAGATCAAATTGCCCACATCTGCTGAGTCATCAAAAAAGCAAGAGAGTTCCAGAAAAACAAATACTTCTGCTTTATTGACTATGCCAAAACCTTTGACTGTGTGAATCACGATAATCTGTGGAAAATTCTGAAAGAGATGGGAATACCAGACCACCTGACCTGCCTCCTGAGAAATCTGTATGCAGGTCAGGAAGCAACAGTTAGAACTGGGCATGGAACAACAGACTGGTTCCAAATAGGAAAAGGACTACATCAAGGCTATATATTGTCACCCTGCTTATTTAACTTATAGGCAGAGTGCATCATGAGAAACGCTGGGCTGGAGGAAGCACAAGCTGGAATCAAGATTGCCGGGAGAAATATCAATAACCTCAGATATGCAGATGACACCACCCTTATGGCAGAAAGTGAAGAAGAACTAAAGAGCCTCTTGATGAAAGTGAAAGAGGAGAGTGAAAAAGTTGGCTGAAAGCTCAACATTCAGAAAACTAAGGTCATGGCATCTGGTCCCATCACTTCATGGTAAATAGATGGAGAAACAGTGGAAACAATGTCAGACTTTATTTTTGGGGGCTCCAAAATCACTGCAGATGGTGACTGCAGCCATGAAATTAAAAGATGCTTACTCCTTGGAAGGAAAGTTAGGACCAGCCTGGACAGCATATTAAAAAGCAGAGACATTACTTTGCCAACAAAGGTCTGTCTAGTGAAGGCTATGGTTTTTCCAGTGGTCATGTATGGATGTGAGAGTTGGACTATAAAGGAAGCTGAGTGCCAAAGAATTGATACTTTTGAACTGTGGTGTTGGAGAAGACTCTTGAGAGTCCCTTGGACTGCAAGGAGATCCAACCAGTCCATCCTAAAGATGAGTCCTGGGTGTTCATTGGAAGGACTGATGTTGAAGCTGAAACTCCAATACTTTGAACACCTCATGCGAAGAGCTGACTCATTGGAAAAGACCCTGGTGCTGGGAAAGATTGAGGGCAGGAGGAAAAGGGGACGACAGAGGATGAGATGGTTGGATGGCATCACCAACTTGATGGATATGGGTTTGGGTGGACTTTGGGAGGTGGTGATGGACAGGGAGGCCTGGTGTGCTGCAGTTCACAGGGTCGCAAAGAGTTGGACACGACTGAGCGACTGAACTGAAAATCATTTTACTAACTTCTACTTTCAAGATTCTTTTGACCACTCAGTGGACAAGTACATGTGAAAGTAATTTTTAACTATATACACACTACGGATGTAAGTTATTCTTTTGTATTATTTTTAAAATGTCACTGAAGAGGACATAGAAGCTCCTGATAATGATGCCAGCAGGAGGCTCCTTATTTGAATTTTCATCCAACTTTCAACCTCTGAAGCTTTCTGTCCCAATTGCTATTAAAGTATGATGTTTTTGAATAAGAGGCTTCCCCGGTGGCTCGGTGGTAAAAAAAAAATCCACTGCCAATGCAGGAGACTCAAGAGATGTGGGTTCCATCCCTGGGTTGGGAAGATCCCCTGGTGGAGGGCATGGCAACCTACTCCAGTGCCTGGAGAATCCCATGGACAGAGGATTCTGGTGGGCAACAGTCCATAGGGTCACAAAGAGTTGGACACAACTGCGTGACTGAGCATGTACGCATGTTCTTGAATAAACTTGAAAAGCTCTGCTCTCTATCAAGATAAAACACAAATTTGATGTTTTTAAAATTTCAGTGGATGAGTGTTATAAAACATCTGTAATAATCTAAAAAAGGTACCATAATCATAACAATTGAATTAGAAACTAAGAATTCACTGCATCAGAGACAGTATTCAAGTAACCTTCTAAAACACATGTGTGGCATAGTTTTAATCAGGTATCTATGGCAACAGCTGCATATTAATACTTGAGCTAGGCGATACTGTGTTTTATTTGTTCACACGCAGCCGCAGGCTCCAAAGTGTTGGCATCGTCCAACATTTATAATAAAGAAAGATGGTTTGACTGCTCAGAAGCAGACTTTTGGTGATAATGATAAAGTTTAAGTTTTAGGGTTCCTCGCTTATAAGGCCGTTCTAAGGCCCTCCAAGGGGTCCTCTGAAGTTTGCAGTTACAATTTGTGATGTTTTTCTTTTTTTTAATGTATTGGGTAAATGTCAGCCATTTAAAAAAATTAATTTTATTCATTTTACTTTTGGCTGTGCTGGATCTTTGTTGCTGAACGAAGTTCTCTCTAGTTGCAGTGAGTGGAGGCTACTCTGTTTGTGGTATGACAGCTTCTCATTGCGGTAACCTTTCTTGTGAAGTTTGGGCTCTAGGGTGCAAGGGCTTTAGTAGTTGTGGCTCCCGGGCTTTATAGCACAGGCTCAATACTCGAGGTACATGGGCTTAGTTGCTCCGAGGTATGCGGGATCTTCTTGGATCGGGGATAGAACCGTGTCTCCTGCATTGGCAAACGGATTCTTGACTGCTGAGCCACCAGGGAAGGCCTTGTGGTGTTTATCTTAAATAGGATCCCTTCAACTTTTTGGAGTCTCAGGACCCACAAGCCTGGATCAGCCCACTTGGAATCAATGGAAAATTCTCTCCCCACCTCACCTTCAAGACTGAAGTCTTCATTTTGCAGATACCCAAGTGGTTCCCATCCAAGGACATGGATGCTAGTTTGGAAATGTATGTGCTCTGCCACATCTGTCCAAATATTCTTGGAAAACAAAAGCCAAAAACCAACCAAAAAACACCCCATATCACTAGAAGTTTTTTCCACAGGAGGGTTTGCAGTTGTCCAAAAGGTATATGTTTCTGTAGCCAGTTAATTGAAACAACATTTGGTAGCTTTTATACATTGCTTCTCAGCACCTATGATAGCATGCTTTTATAACAGATTTTGAAGTGACCGTGGTCTGAAAGGAGTTTATCAGAATCGAGGGAAATGTCACGCAGGGTTCTCCAAAGACAAGCCTCTCTGTGATTTTTTACTTTTTCGGTGTTAGAATTTCACTGGAAAATTTATTTTTTGGACAACTCCTACTATGTTCATAGGCAACTTAATCGATTCTGAGACTTAGAAAGACTTGGTTTAAGTTCCAATTTTGCACTTTATTGACTGCATAAGCTTCGGCAAAGACTGTAGCTCCCTTGGTTTTCCCGTCTGTTAAATTGGTCATACTCCAACTCCCTTCATGAAATTATTTAGAGAATTATTTGAAATTAATGTCCTGGTGTGACTGAGGGACAGGGACCATCAGACCCCACGCTCCCACCACTCCTCTGGGTCACTCCTAGTGTCCCCAGAGGGCCAGGTTCCTGCCTCTCTGATGGCGCTTACTGAAATGAGCCTTGAAGTGTTCCCCTATCTGGATTCCCCACTGGCTGTGCATTCTCTGGGGCTGGAGTCTATTCAGCTTCTAGGAACACTTCAGGCATGACCCTGTTTATTGAAGGAAATTGAACTGAATAGTCAAATAGAGGCAAATAGGCATGCTCTTTTGGTGTGTAATAGAATATCAGAGTGACATGAGGTGCGTGTCATTTGCAAATATATAGTCAAGAGGACTTCAGGGCAAGGCGTATCTAATTTCTAAAGTCCTGATAAATTTTATTTTTCTTAAAACGTGGACTTTTTGTTTTTAAAGTCTTGAATCTGTTACAATATTCTTTCTGTTTTACATTTTAGTTTTTTGGCATGTGGCTTCTTAGCTCCCTGACCAGGGATCGAGCCCACATCCCCTGCATTGGAAGGTGAATTCCTAACCACTGGACCACCAGGGAAGTCCCCTGATGAATTTTAGAAAGGATTTTTGAGTGTCGATGGAATTATAAAATGCCTTCCTGCCACAGTTAAACAAGAGGGCTTTTCTTGTCCCTTGGCCTTGGAGGTGGGTTAAATTCTCTCTTGGGACATTGATGTTTCTTTTCTAAACCTTGGGGACTAGCTTCCCACATGCTGTGGAGAGCGAGGATTATGGAACCCCTGTTGCCACAGCTCTTAGTTCCAGACCAGTGCCACCTTTTCAGTGGCCCCGTGGCAAAAATATGGACAATGGCCACCTTTCAAACAGCTGCAAATCTTGTGAGTAGATAGCAGAAGGCTGCTATTTCAAATCCTATTATCTCCATAATCATGATTGCCAGCAACAAAAAAAAAAAGAAACAGAAGTAGATGAAAAATAGCTTCTGTCTAACCTCCAAATTCTAAGTCTTACAGAAAAGCATCTAATTGTCAAAACCCTAATCAGATCCAGAATTGCAGGATTTGGGGAAATGTAGACACTAACTTTTCAGTCTCTGATTCAGAAAAGGATGTTTGTGGCCTTCTTACTTTTTTGACTGTAACTCCCAGTTTTAAAAATCACGTACTGCTCTCTCTTCCCCTATGGGCTAAAGATCAGATTTTTTTTTTTATTGGAGTATAATTGGTTTTCAATGTTGTGTTAGTTCCTGTGTACAACAAAGCGAATCAGCTCTATGTACACATACATCCCCTCCCTCTTGAACCTCTCTCCCGCCCTCCTCATCCTTCCCTTCTGAGTCATCACGGAGCACCAAGCTGACGTGTCTGTATTATACGGCAGATTTCCACCTGCTATCTATTTCACACATTGTTGCTGTTGTGCAGTCGCTAAGTCCTGTCTGACTCTTGGTGACCCCATGGACTCTCCTCTGTCTTCCACTGTCTCTGGGAGTTGGCTCAAATTCATGTCCATTGAGTCAGTGATGCTTGTATATGTCATTGCTACTCTCCCAACTGCTCTAGCATTCAAGGGCCATCCCAAACTGTTTCCAGTGGAATTCTCAAGTCTCAGTTCTGACCAGTGCCTCTTCCCCAAGAACCTACCACACTGGTGAACTTTTCCACAAGCTTGCCACCTTCCATCTCTTCTCCACATCTTTGCCCATTGCCTGAATGTTTTCCTCTGATTCTGTCCAGCAAGCCCCCCCTTTTTTTTTTTTAAGACGCTGTAATATCCAGCTGGAATGTCTCATCCTCAATAAAGCTTCTTTGCGAAGTAGGCAGAATGAGATTTAGTACCTGCTTTTATACCTTCTTTAGTACTTACTTCCATCTGATGGCTCAGATGGTAAAGGATCTGCAATGCAGGAGTCCCGGGTTTGACCCCTGAGTCAAGAAGACCCTTTGGAGAAGAGAATGGCAACCCACTCCAGTATTCTGGCCTGGAGCCTTCCATAGACAGAGCAGCCTAGTGGGCTACAGTCCACAGGATCACAAAGAGGTGGACACAACTGAGTGACTAACACTTCCTTCCACTTTATACCTGAAAACTCAGATTCAGAGACATTAAGTAATTTGTCCAAGATCAGAAAATTAGTGAGCACATGCCAAAAAAAATTTAGTTCTTCTGATTGTGATTTCTGACCTACATATCAACATCTTTTTGTTGAAAATAGCACAATGCTTAATCGTGTTACCTGTGTCTGAGAAAAGTACTGAACTTTGTGGGAAAGAGTCTTTTGGCATTCTCTGAAAAGACTTTGAAATCCTCAAGCCTTCAGAAGTACTTAAAAGAGAGATTTTCAAGAGAGGCTACTTAGCAGCAGGTTTAGTGCCTAATGTCTTCTGGGCTAACAAGTGTGTTCTTTATTCCTCACATTTGACTAAATTCCTTTAGGAGAACATAGCATCTCCCCAAGTGTCATATTGCCTTTGGTTTATCGTTTGCATTCCCAAAGGGCAAAAGAAAGTGCCTTCCTTTTTATTTCATCATGTTATAGTGGTTGATACATCAGACTAGACCCTCAGCTACAGGTTACCATGGATGTGCTGAGCCTCGGTCAGGATGAGATGGATGACAAAGGTGTGCATTGCCACATCATGGGCGGATCTACAGGTGTCCTATATGCCAAGTTCTCTGCTAAGCAATCGTCTTGGGAGTGAAGAGGGGTATTTTATAGCTGACAATGTTTAAAACGGCCAATGAATGGTGATAATAAAAAGCAGAACAACCTTAATCCTTTTATTTACTTATTTATTTATTTGGTTGCTCTGCACAGCCTGTGGGATCGTAGTTCCCTGACCGGGGACTGAACCTTGGCCCTCAGCACTGAAAGTGCAGAGTCCTAACCACTGGACCACCAGGGAGTTCCCCTGTTATAATGATCACCCATTAACACCATAATCTTTATCCTGATCCTGAACCATGAGCATGAGCTAGAATATTACCTCTGCAAAGGCGAGTACCATGTCTGGCTTTGTCTACTGCCTATTCTCTATGCCCAGCCCTGCACCTGTCACATAACATCTACTCCTTGACATGAGAAACAAGTGAATAAATGGATGAATTATAATCTAACTTTCAAAGAAAAAAGAAATGGGCTTGAATCTTCACTATGCACTTACCAAGTACATGACTCTGAACTGCCTCATTTAGCTTAAATTCTTTAAATCTCAACATCTTATTTGTATTAATAAAATGCAGTGAAAATAGTAACCTCCTGTCAGCTAAAAAAATTGTCACAACCTGGAAATTGAGAGTTATTTTCTATTTGGTGGGAATTCTCAGGACTTCAAGCCCGGGAGACAGCATCTCAAGTGACCCTGAGAGAACTGTTGGTGAGGAGGTGGGTGGGGAGGAGTCAGGTTAGATAGAAGTTGGCAGCAAAAGGCAAGTAGTCTGAACATCAAAGGTTATTGTTAATTGAGGAAAACCAGGTATCTCAAATCAAGGAATTCAGTGCTCTTTTTTTTATGGGAAAATGCAAGTGTCTGGGCTCACTGAAATCATTCCTTTCATATGCATCTCAGCTGTCTGGGGCCAGCATCCTGCTTCTTGGTTTTTTTACATCCCTAGGTCCTCGTTCACTGTAGGGAGGACGAAGAAACTGGATCAAAAGCATTGTTCTCCCTCTGGGCTCTCTCTGGGCTCAGAGATGCACATTTGGAGGTCGGAAATCCCTGATGGCTGTCACATCCTTGCTTACTGATAAGAGGGCAGATACTCCATTTCACACTACTATGGGCTTCCCCAGTGGCTCTGGGGGTAAAGGGACCACCTGCAAATGCAAGAGATGTTAAGAGACATGAGTTCAATTCCTGGGTCAGGAAGAATCTCCTGAAGGAGAGCATGGCAACCCACTCCAATATTCTTGCCTGGAGAATCCCATGGACAGAGGCGCGTTATGGGCTGTGGTACATGGGGTCACAAAGAGTTGGACACAACTGAAGCAGCTTAGCATGCATGCATGGTTACTGTGAGGTTTTGATTAGATACTGAATGCAAACCACTTGGCTTGCTACACAATGAGCGATCACTTTAAAATAAGATATTATTGGGGACTTCTCTGGTGGGCCAGTGGCTGGGACTCCAAGCTCCCAACACAGGGTCCCTGAGTTCAATCCCTAGTCAGGGAGTTGGATCCCTCATGCTGCAACTAGGAGTTCACACACCTTGACTAGGAATTTGCCTGCTGCCACTAATGATCCCACATGCTGCAGCTAAGACACAGTGCAACCAAGTAAATAAACATTTTTTTGAAAAGATATTATCTATAACCCCAGGATAAGCCTCTTGCCAGAGCCTGGACCTATACTGCAGTTGACCTTGCTTGGCCTATGGTACAGAGAGTATTGGGAGGTCTCCGGTTTGCGAGGGTCTAAATGGTGAGTTCTTCCCAAAGCCATTCAGAAGCATGGGTGCTTGCAAGCTTGGAAGTACTGCCTGCCTCAGAGGACTGCCCTAGTTTCTTTCTCTTCTCCAGGACAAGTATTTGCATAAAATGAGGATGCTGACTCCCTCATTGTTTTCACCTTGACTTCCCCTCAGGATGCACTGTAGCAGTAGATGCCCATGAAGCCATTTTGATGACTGGAATAGAGCCAGTTAGATGAGAGGCAAGTCCAGGCAGGAGCCACTGAGGCCCTTGAAATCCACCTGGGGTCCCTTTTCATACAAATGGGAAAAACCCGGGGAGAGAAAGATGTGCAGAATGTGAGTACAAAGGCCACCCTGGGCCACAGTCTGGCTACAGGAGAGAGTCTTGTACCTCTGATCTCCAAAGCCGGAAAATCTGATATTCTGCCTCAGTAAGACTTGGGAATTGTATTAAGGGGCAAACTTTCCCATTTTTCTTTCAGGCTGTGTTTTCAGGGGATTTGAATGATGTTTCTCAAGCAGCTAGCAAATCGGAGGGAACTAAAAGTGTTGAAAATGAGCTTTTATAAGCAGACTCCAGGCAATTTCCCATCATCTGGAAGAAAATGCCTTACAGGGTGGGGAACTGGGGCAGTTGGCAGCAGCCAGACTAACCAGAGGCTGGCAAACCTGAGTGCTGGAGAATTTCGCTATTAAAACTTTATTTTGAAAATCTCCCATAAAGATGTTGAATTTTATGAAATATATCTTCAGAATTAATGGGGACAATGTTATGATTATTCCCTTTTGATTATTAAAAGGTATTTAATGTTAAATCCTTGTGTTTCTGGGATTGTAAAACAAAGCAAACAAACAAACAAAAAATCTATTTCTGTTTGCAAACAAGGTGCATCTACCTCCTAAATAATATCTGTTGTTCTGTTCACCAGTGTCCCAGAACTAATAGTCAGAAAATAAAACATGAAATGGTTTAGTCAGAAAAAGCTCTTGTGTATGATAATTTGTAAGAAGTTTAAATTTTTTAGCCATCTGGGAACACATTGAAATTAAAATGTTTTCTAAAAAAATAAAAGTCTCCCACAAAGCATCTATGCCATACTTGAAGAATGAATGTACACTGCCACTTAAAGAATCTATTTAATAATTAATTATCCTGTGCCAGGGACTGTGATGGCCATGGAAGGAGATGCAGTCATGAGCTGAACACAGTCTCTGCCCTCTCTCTGTTCACTCATTTGTTTAGGAAGTATTTCTTTAGTACCTACAGTTTTGAGGCTTTGAGTGCCCCTCAAAGCCATGATGAGGAATGACTCCCATCCAGCAGCGATTACCTGAACTGGATCACAAGTACCTGGAAATTGACAGACAGCATAATAAGCATGAAATGGACATCAGGCAGGGGCGTTTGCAGGAAGCAGGCTTCTCAGCCCCACAGTGGGACAGCTTTCCCAAGGGGAAAAACCTCATCATGTAAAGCTCTGTGGACACTTCATTGACAAAGCCCTTCACATGAGAGCAGGGTTGAATAGAGCAGAGAGGAAGCAGGAGGGAATTAACTCCGGGCCCCGCACGTATTTTATTTCATTGAATTTTCATTGCAGCCTTGTGAAGTAGGTGATATTGTCACTATTTGCCAAATCAGGGAACTAAGTCTCAGAGAGAGGATGTAGTTCACCTAGTGCTACCTTATTATTGAGGGATGAAGGCAGGACCTGAACTCCAGTCAGACTCAGAACCTGGGGCTTTTCCCATCTCACCAAGAATCCCATCCAGGAAAAGCGTAGTAAAGGATTGCGTCCTGGCTTTGCCATGTGGTAACTGTTCAGGTCATGCAAGCAATTTGATTTGATTCAGTCTCTCAGTTAAGTGAAGTTAATTATTTGTGCCTGCTGCTTTTCAGGGTTTTGTGAGGAACAAATGAAAGAATGAATGGTGAAAATGCTTAGGATCCATAAGTATCTATGAAGATATGAGAAACTATGATGATTAAAATGCACCTGTCTTGGGGGAGGGGTTGGGGGAGGCATGGAGTGGGTGGTTGGTGTCAGCAGATGTAAGCTGTTATAGGTTGAATGGATAAACAGCCAGGTCCTACTGTTTGGACGGAGAACTATATTCAATATCCTATGAAAAACCACAATGGAAAAGAACATTTAAAGAGAATGCATGTATATATGTGTGTATGTGTGTGATGCTGAATCACTTTGCTGGACAGCAGAAATTAACGCACAATTAGCACTGTCAATCAGCTATACTTAAATTTTGAAAATTAATAATAGTAATAAAACGTATCTGTCTTAAACTCCTATCCATACTAGAGCAAATTATAGAAAAGGAAAGAAGCAGATTCTTGCCTAGTTCCCACAGCACAAGATCCTTTTAGGATTTAGTTCATGTTGCTAGTTAATGGGTTATTTTGTTTTTATCTACCGTGTTGATCACATGGTAAAACATTTTTCTGACAAGTGTTGGGTTCCTACTTTCAGGCGATATGTCTGGTTTCCTTTCCTCTCGAGGAAGAGTTGATGTCTTCTGAGCCTGATTCCTCTCCCATGTTCCCTGTTTCAGTGAACATAGCACATGCTTCCCATTAACCAAACTCAAAAACCCAGCTATCACCATGGTTACACCCTCTTTCTCTCCTGCCATCCCTCTGGTTGCCAGTCCTATAGACCGTATCCCCCCATCACCTCTCACCTGGTCTCCCTGCCCGCACACTTGGCCCCTTCTGATGATTCATTCTCCAAACCACAGCCAAGGATGTTCTTTTAAAATATCAGCTGATGTCACTCCTCTGCATAGTATCATGCAGTGGCTTCCGGTTTTAATGGAATAAAATGCTAACATCTTAGGCAGGCCTGACACATTTATCTACACCTCCAACCTCGTTGCATATCACCACACTCCTCTCTTACCACCCTCCACCCACACCATTACTCTTCATTTGCCTCAGGACATTTGCACTTGCTGTTTCCTCTTCCTGGGGCTCTCTTCTCACACTACACAAGGCTGGCTCATTTCAAACTTTCAAAAATTCATTTACCTATCAGTTCCTCAGGAAGGTCATTCCTGACCCCCAATTTGGATTATGTCATCAGCCATCATTTTCTCTGATCATGACCTGTTCTTCTTGGCATTTGTTACACATAAACGTGTGTGGGCATGTTTGGGTGTGTTGTATTCAATGTCTGTATCCCTTTTTAGAATGTAAGCCCCACAGTAGTAGGGCTCTCATCCATTTGGTTCACCACCATCTACTAACACTCAGCACGGTGCCCAGAAAATAACAAGTACTCAGTAGACGTTTGTCAAGTTCCTAGAATGGTAGAAAATCAATAGTTCCTCAAGAAGTTCAACCAAGAGCCCCGTGACTTCTACACGCTCCATCCACCCTTCTGAGACCCAGTGATCAGTTTAACAAAACTGTCCCTTGTTGATTGGAAAAAGATTGTGCAACCTAAAAGTTGATAGTTATTATTAGGTAGTTATAATAGGAAAAAGGAGTCCAGAATGGCAGTGGCTAAAAGACAAGAAAGGGAAAAGACCGTGAAAATAGAACAAAGGAAGGTCTGAGGACCAGAGTGAGGACCTCAGGTAGAACAAACAGCACTCCTGGCTAGCCCAATTTACATAGAGCAGGCCCAGGGGGAGGAAAAAAACAAAAAGAGGAGCCAAAGGGCCAGGGGGCGCTCTCTCTGTGTGTGTGCACACGCGCGCACACTCTCCATGTCTCTCTTTCTCTCTCTCTCTTCTCTTCACATCTTTTGGGTCGGCATGCCCTCACACCTCGAGGACGTATTTTCCTTTTATTTTATTTTCTTTTTGTGTGTGTGTGTGTGTGCATGATTTTATTTGATAAAGAAAAGAATAACAAAAGGGTTCAGTTCAGTTCAGTCGCTCAGTCATGTCCGACTCTTTGTGACCCCGTGAACTGCAGCACACCAGGCCTCCCTGTCCATCACCACCTCCCAGAGTTTACCCAAACTCGTGTCCACTGAGTCAGTGATGCCATCCAACCATCTCATCCTCTGTCGTCCCCTTCTCTTCCCACCTTCAATCTTTCCCAGCATCAGGGTCTTTTCAAATGAGTCAGCTCTTCCCATCAGGTGGCCAAAGTATCAGAGTCTCAGCTTCAACATCAGTCCTTCCAGTGAACACCCAGGACTGATCTCCTTTAGGATAGACTGGTTGGATCTCCTTGCGGTCCAAGGGACTCTCAAGAGTCTTCTCCAACACCACAGTTCAAAAGCATTAATTCTTCGGCACTCAACTTTCTTCATAGTCCAACTCTGACATCCATACATGACCACTGGAAACATCATAGAATAAAAATAAATGAAAAAAAAAATTTTTTTAATTAAAAAAAAAAGGCAGAGACATTACTTTGTCTAGACAAAGGTCCGTCTAGTCAAGGCTATGACTTTTATTTTCTAAATAAAACTGAGCTATAACACAGCGCTGTAACACTGTCCGAGAGCTGTGACGTGCCAAGGGCTTTAACGTCCGATGCTTCAAATTTTTATTGTGATGAGACAGAACCGAGGAAATTTACCCACTCCCCTAACAGCTTTGTTTTATTCAGTAGACTTTTTGAGGATTTCAAGCCTGGATCACAGCATCTCAGACATGCTGAGAAAACTGTTTCTAAGAGGCAAGGGCGGATGGGGGAGCCAGGATATATAAGAGTTTTTGCAACAAGAGACCAGGTAGTTGGAACATCAAAGGATTATTCTTAACAAAAGAAAATCAAACATCTCTCATAAGGAGTTTGGCGCTTTTCTATGTAGGGGAAGATACAAGCATCTGGGCTCATTGAAATCATGCTTTTGATATGCAGCTCTGCTCTCTGGGGCCAGTATCGTGTGTTTCCTCATCGTGAGTTTCTTCAGGGTGTGTGGTCCAGGGTGGCTGCAGCCACTTGACTGCTAGATGGACTTGGCAGTGGGCAGCTCCTCTGTCTCCATCCTGAGCTCCCTCAGGGCTCACCGTCAGGGCAGCTGTAATTTCATGGCTTGATGGCTCTGATGTCCTTTGTTTACTGATTCGGCAGCAGTGCTTTAGCTCTCACCCTTGTGTTGGTTTGTCCCAGGAGCGACTTGTGCTGTCCGTGCTTCCTCGATTTGTCGTCCTGGAGATGATCAATGACATGACCAACGTGGAAGATGAGCACCTACAGCATCAATTCCACCGGATCTACATCCATCGCTACGAGAATGTCAGGTGAGCGGCAAGACCCCCGCCGAGGTCTCTGCCCTGGCTGCTCTCTCCTCACCGCCATGATTTCTGTCTGCCTAAATGTCAGTGCCTTTCTTCATGTGATTGATTAACTCATTAACTGGTAATTATTCATCAGAGAGTTTTACACTTCCAAGTTGAGCCTCCAGAAGAATGTCAGAGAAATGCAGTTATATTTGCTAATCAACTTCTTGCCTGGCTCCCCTGCAGCAGGTTTGCCTGCCTTTACATTTTGTGTAGGAAAGACAAGAGCTTTTTATACTTTCATGGGAAAAAAATGATTCCAGAATATGATCTGGAGGCTTCAGGGGCGCTTACATACATCTCTTCTTTATGTTTCTTATGCATGCTAAGTCACTTCCATCATGTAGATTCCTATCTATGCCCAAACTTGTCTGGATCAAGCCCATCTACCTTGGCAGACAAGGGTCAAGTTGTGAGGGGCTGTGAAAGTCCCATTCAGGGCTCCCTTCTGAGCTGAACTGTAGTCCTGGTTCCTCCTCATTCCTCCTCATCCATGTTCATCACCAGTGTTCCTAACTCTGACGAATTTATGGGATACACAAAAATATTAGAAGCTCACATACACCAAGCAAGGCACTGAGCATGTTCCCATAGGCTGTTTTATAACAACAAAAACTGGGTCTTTTGATTCCCCATTCAGATCAGCACATTAAGGCTTCATCAGGTCAATTCAGTTCAGTTCAGTTCAGTCACTCAGTCATGTCCAGCTCTTTGTGACCCCATGGACTGCAGCACGCCAGGCCTCCCTGTCCATCGCCAACTCCCAGAGTTTACTCAAACTCATGTCCATTGAGTCGGTGATGCCATCCAACCATCTCATCCTCTGTCATCTCCTTCTCCTCCTGCCTTCAATGTTTCCCAGCATCAGGGTCTTTTCAAATGAGTCAGTTCTTCACATCAGGTGGCCAAAGTATTGGAGTTTCAGCTTCAGCATCAGTCCTTCCAGTGAATATTCAGCACTGATCTCCTTTAGGATGGACTGGTTGGATCTCCTTGCAGTCCAAGGATTCTCAAGAGTCTTCTCCAACACCACAGTTCAAAAGCATCAATTCTTTGGCACTCAGTTTTCTTTATAGTCCAGCTCTCACATGCATACATTACTGGGCTTCCCTAATGCCCAAAGCTCTTGCTGAGTGACCTACAGATGTTTGGTTGTTTAGTCACTAAGTTGTGTCCAACTCTTTGCAACCCCATGGACTATAGCCCACAGGCTCCTCTGTTCATGGGATTCTCCAGGCAAGAATATTGGAGTGGGTAACCATTCTCTTCTCCAGGGGATCTTCCCCACCAAGGGATTAAACTTGGGTCTCCCACATTGCAGGCAGACTCTTTACCATCTATGCCACAAGGGAAGCCCCATAAGTGTCTTTAAAACAATACAAAAAAAGGTTTACAGCTGATTTTTGTTTTGCAAACATATTTTTGGCCTCCCATCCATCCATCCATCCACCCAACCATCTATTATTGCTTCACCCATCCACCCATCCATCAATGCTCCCTTTGTGCCAGACGATATGGTGTATAGTAAAAATCAGAGTTGGGGGGGGCACTCCTTCATGAGGCAGTGAAAAAGTAAGTGTTAGTAGCTCAGTCATGTCCGACTCTTTGCAGTCTCATAGACTATAGCCCACCAGGCTTCTCTGTCCGTGGAATTCTCCAGGCAAGAATACTGGAGTGCCCTCCCAAAGGAATGGTAGCCATTCCCTTCTCCAGGGGATCTTCCCAACTCAGGGATCAAAGCAGGATCTCTTGCATCGCAGGTGGATTCTTTACTGTCTGAGCCCCCAGGGAAGCCCTTTAATGAGGCAGACCAGTTTAGAATTCCAGTTCTCCCTCTCCTTGTGTATGACCGTGGGCAATTTACATACCTGAATCTCAGGATCTTTCTCTATAAACTGGGCATTTTAATAGCCACATTACAGTGGTTTATACAGATTATGTGACTGAAGATATATACAAAGCACAGGATGGGTGTAAGCACATCATAGAGCATTAAGCATACTGTAGATTCAGACATTTTCATGGTTACAAGTGGAAAAGAATTCAACCCTGTTTTACTCCATGAGCTGAAAAATTTGTAAAACAGCATCAGTTGTAAATGTCGAGCAGCATTCGTTGGTTTTGAGGTCTTATTTTTTTATAACTCAAAATAAGCAAAAAATAGTTTCTCTTTTCCTTGCTTCATACAAAGTTTACTTAGAGACATATTTAGGAAAATTTTGTATAGGATATTTAATATCTTAGTAATATTTTACAATTTAAAATTCTTAAACATTTATTAGCAATTGGTTCCAAGTCATAGTAATACATTTTTAAATAACAAATGAATAAAAGATAAATCAAGTCAATTTTTATTGTCTGAATTGAAATAAATGAAAACTGATGCTTTGAAAAGAAAATAAAGACTCCGGCCCGGGCTGTTGTAAAAGAAATGTAGTGAAAGGCCATGTGGTTGCCCCCATAGTCACTGGGGAAGCATGGAGAGGCAGGCTCAGGAAACGGGCCGGAATGAAGTTGAAAGCTCAGCCAACATCACAGCAGGGCACTGGGCCAGTGAGGACACTGGCTGCTTACACTGTTCCTGAAGAATCCGCTCCCTATGCTACCAGCCCTGTCCCGGACTCCACCCCTGCACACAGCATTCCTCCTGCAGCCCCAGAGTCTGGATTTGGCTGCCTCTACCCCGACCCCCTCCCTGATCCCCTCTCCACCCTGCCTCTTTGCATCTCAAGTTGAGCAAGCCTGAGGCACATGTATGTGTCCAATTGGCTGAGCCCCAGTCATTCCCCAGAAGTAACAAAGTAAAAAAATATGACTTTTCAGCTTGTCCAATAGAATTGTATCTCCCTCCAAGCAAATATCATAGGGTGGGAATTTCCCAAGCATTGGGGAAAATCTATAGGTTGAACAGCTCTAAAAATCACCAGTGTACCCTCTTAGTTCCTTTCCTCCTAACTTCGGAAGAATGGAAGAACAACTCTTCCTTCTTACCAGCATCCCTGGGTGTTTTTCTGGTGTGCCAGGGCACTTGTGTGAAAGTAAGTCTGGCAGAATGCTTGATTCTAACACCACCCTTTAGAGGGTGTTTAAGTATGGGTCACTGAGATTCTCATCCAAGAATTGAGATACACTGGTTTAGATGCTTGAGTTTGCAAGGAGCCCCTTCTCAAACAGCAGCTGTAGTAAAAGTACAATCCAGATCAAGGAACTGGTCCCACAGACAATGGGAACCCATCAATACCAGTTGCAGAATAGGCTCAGGGCGGTACCAATAACTATAATCCAGTGTGAGGTGCTATTATTAAAATAAGCAAAGGCTGCTAAGAGATCATAAAAAGAAGAAGGCCTGGAGTGGGGATGGAGGTGGATAGAGAAACATTCCTAGATGAGATGATTCTTATTTGCTTCTTTGAAATTGAGTCAGCCAAATGAAAAAACTCAAGGAAAGGAATCCTAGACAGAAGAATCAGCACAAGTCAAGGCAGAACAATGAGCTATAAATACAAAAAACACAAAATATATAATAAATATTTGATATATATGACATTATGAAATATGTATTTACATAGCATATTGATTTATATATAAGCATGCATGTGTGCATGCTCAGTCACTTCAGTTGTGTCTGACTCTCTGTGACTCCACAAACTATAACCTGCCAGGCTCCTCTGTCCATGGGATTCTCCAGGCAAGAATACTGGAGTGGGTTTCCATGCCCTCCTTCAAGGGATCATCCCAACCCAGGGATCAAACCCATGTCTCTTATGTCTCCTGAATTGGCAGGCAAGTTCTTTACCACTAGCGCCACCTTGGAAGCCCATATATAAGTATATGTAATTTAATGAAGTATAACTGTAATGAAATATGACATATTATAAAATAGATATATGACAAATTACAAAAGTGCCTGTCACCATGAAGAAAGAGGAGAGAAAAAAATTATCCTAAAAATATATAGAAGTAAATATTTATAAATAAAAATATAAAGAAGCCTGCATGCCCATGTCAACGTACTTGGGAGCTTTACGTTCAATAAGTAACACATTTGGGGTTCCTTCTGCATTAATCAATTTCCAGGACTTCCCTTAGTGGAGGACAACTAAAGTTACTTCTGCTCTCTGCACCTTGCCCATTTATTTTCAGTCATCAAACTGAGCTTTTGTGCTCCAGACTCCTTTCCAGAACTTGGAGCCACACTAAATTAAGATTGAGTTTGCTGCCCTACATTCTCCAGCAGCCTGAGCTCCTGGTGAAGGAGCCATTTCTAATGGGAGAAGAATGTGCAAAGATCCTGGCAGCTGGAGGCTCCCCTCCCTGTTGTTCACAGAGGCATTGGTTGCGAGATGCCCACGGCCCGCAGGTCCTGGGAAGATGCTCTCAACGTGGGGCGGTGGAGCCTCTCCTGCCCATAACCAGGATACTGAGAACTAAAATAGGACCGGAGATTTAAAAAGAAAAAAGCAGAGGAGGACAGCCTTACCCCGACTGCCAGAGCACACCCAGTGCAGGAAGGTGGCATTTTTGAAATGTAGTTCTCATCCTGTCACTCTCTTCCAGGCAACCCACCTGGATCATTCTTTCTTCTCGGTTGCTTTTATGTCATTTTTATGTTGTGACCTTTCCCTAAAAATAGTCTGCTCTAAATGTCCAGCTCTTATATTTCATACAGCTCATTGTATCCTGTCCTGATAAAGAGTGGGAAGAGGAGCTGTGCTTGGGGACATGAGTGTCCCAGGGTGGACTGCAGTGAGCAGCTCCGGGTTTGCACGCATCCCAGAGCGCTTTCTATGAGGCACATCTCCTGCATCATTTTGTCTTTCTGGATCTCCGTTTCCCTAATTCAAAAACCTAGCTGCTTGAAATGGACAAAACATTTGGACTGTCAAGTCGATTTCAGCTATAAACATCTGAGACTTCACCAGCTTCGTTCTGGAGCTCCACCTGGCCACTCGGCTTTTTATGGCAAGCCATTTGGGCTTCCAGTCCCATCTGTCCAGTTCTATTTCTCTTTCCTCACTCCCCATATATTTAAGACTCTTCTTGTGCTAGTTAGGGTAATGCTCTAACAAATAACCTCTCAGTTTCAGTGATATAAACTCAATATAATTTGTCCACACAGTTTCCTCCTGCCTTATATACCCTGGTCAGTGGGTGATTCAGGGATAAAGGCCCCTGCATTTCACATGGGTGTCCACGTTCCCACCATTCAGTTCTTGGAGAGAAAAGGCATACCTGCTTTTATAACACTCGGCCCAGAAATGACATGTATCAGTCTGCTCAGATTCCGTTGATCGGACCTGATTACACGGCCCCACCTTCATTGAAGAGGGCCAGAGCCCTGCTAGTGGCCTTTGCTAGTGACAGGGAGGTGTGGATTTGGTGGACAGCTAGCTTCTCTGCCCGAGCTCCCTAACTCCCTTCCTCTTGCCCCCAACCCCACAGCATGTACACTTGCATATATGCTCACATAACAGTCCACTCAACTTCTTGATTGGAGGCTTCTTCCCAGCCAGGCTTGTTAAAGTGGGCAGTCATCACTTTGAAGCTGAATCCAGCCTCTGTACTCCGACGCTGAGTTAATTCTTGGAGACAGAATTTTGGGTGAAGTAGAAAAGAATTGCTTTATTGCTTTGTCAAGCAAAGGGGGCCACAGTGGGCTACTGCCCTCAAAATGGTGTGTGCTGACCTGGAGGGGGCAGTGAGGAGCCTTGTAGTTCAAAGAGGGTGTGATCAGCTGATGGATGCTTTTCTGATTTGCTGGTGGGGAGATAAGTGGGTGTCAGCATCATCAACCTGGTTTTAAACAGTCTGGGGTCTCCGTGCTTGTGGGCAGCATACTGTTAACTTCTATGTGGTGGGGGCTTCAGTGCAGGCAAACAGCTCAAAGATATTGTTATGTGTATCCCTTGAGGGGGGAACCAGGACCCTGCCCCAAGGTTGCACTATTGTTTCTTAACTGCTCCTCCCTGGTCTTTGTATCCCATCCCTTCCCTAATTAGTAATTTTTTGAGCCTGCGCTTTGGAACTCAGGGAAAGTCACAGAGGCTGAATGGATCCTATTTTTTGTAATCAAGAAATGGGGGCCACAGAAAGGCTTTCGTGCCCAGGAACCCCACAGGAACCTGCTTGGTTTCAACATAAACAAAATGCAGTTGAGTGGAGCTAGAAAACCTGCCTTTGAAGATCTGTTTGTGTGGCCATCTCTCCAACTCCCAAAATTTTTCACAAGGAGTTACATACCCTCCACTTATTGAGGACTGCTGCTGCTGCTGCTAAGTCGCTTCAGTCGTGTCTGACTCTGTGCGACTTTATAGACGGAAGCCCACCAGGCTCCCCGTCCCTGGGATTCTCCAGGCAAGAACACTGGAGTGGGTTGCCATTTCCTTCTCCAATGCATGAAAGTGAAAAGTGAAAGTGAAATCACTCAGTCATGTCCAACCCTCAGCGACCCCATGGACTGCAGCCTACCAGGCTCCTCAGTCCATGGGATTTTCCAGGCAAGAGTACTGGAGTGGGGTGCCAATATTTATAAGTGATATAAATGATATTTATAAGTGGAGTAACCTTGAAGAATAGCTTGTATGATCTCTGCTTTATTATCCAAAAAATGGAAGCTCAAAGAGATTAAATAACCTTCCCAAAAACACAGGTTAGGAAGAAAAGTCTACACATGGCTCATGTTCCTAATGAGTCTAGTGAATTCTGCTAAGCATCCTTGAGGACAGTATTTGCAGAGTGACTAATTTTTTTCAGCCAAATTATTTTCAGCCAAATGAACAACTTATGTAAGCAAATTAGATCTGACAATTAATATGGCCTCTTCAGTATATTCACCTTGGAAGGTTACACGCTTGTATTTAGAGTCAAAAGATCTGATCTTGAGCCCAGCACCTGGGGGTAGCAGAATGAACAATAAAGTGAGAACCAGGGCGTTGGTTTCTTCTTGTCTTTTATTCGACAAACTTATTGCATAACTAAGCATGCACACGAATCACCTGGGGCTCTTGTTAAATTCTTGTTCGATTCTGACCCAGAGGGTCTGGGGTGGGACCTGAGATTCTGCATTTCCAAGCAGATTCCAGGAGATGCCAGGGGTGGCCATGACCACTCTGAGGAAGGACGATTTAATTCTGAAGATTTCTGTTGTTTCAATTCAGGGGATATTTCATGAGGCCCACCATGTGCTCTGATTTCGGGTGCAGAGGTGAAGCTCTTCCTGTTCTTTACACCTAGCACACACGATTAGGGCATTAGTGCCCTGACAGAGGAGCCCACAGGCTAGGCAAGGAGCTAGAGTGTGGTGACCAGCTATGCTTGGGGAAATCTCCATCAAAGTTGAATCTTAGCATATGAATGGGGTCTTAAAGGACAGCTAGGATTTTATTTTATTTTTCCAAAGATTTTTTTTTAAGGTGGACCATTTTAAAAAGGGTTTTATTGATTGATTTACAGCTGCGCTGGGTCTTCACTGCTGTTCGGGCTTTTCTCTAGCTGCAGCGAGCAGGGGTTACTCTCTAGTTGGGGTGCCTGGGCTTCTCATTGTGATGGCTTCTCTTGTTGCAGAGCTCGGGCTCTAGGGCGCTGGGTCTCAGTAGTTGCGGCGCACAAACTCAATAGCTGTTGTTCCCAGGCTCTAGCGCACCGGCTCAGTAGTTGCAGTACCTGGGCTTAGTTGCCCTGCGGCAGGTGGGATCTTCCTGGATCAGGGGTCAGACCCCTGGGTCCTCCACTGGCAGGTGGATTCTTTACCACTGAGCCACCAGAGAAGTCCAGGACTTTGTTTTGTTTATTTTAATTGGAGTTTGGTTGCTTTACAATCTCATGTTAGTTTCTGCCTCACAGCAGAGCTGTACATAGACATACAGCCCCTCTTTTTTGGATTTCCTTCTAGGTCACCACAGAGCATTGAATAAAGTTCCCTGTACTATACAGAGGTTCTCATGAGTTATCTATTTTAGACATAGGATCATATGAGCTTCCCTCACAGCTCAGTTGGTTAAGAATCCACCTGCAATGCAGGAGATCCTGGTTCGATTCCTGGGTCGGGAAGATCCACTGGAGAAGGGATAGGCTACCCACTCCAGTATTCTTGGGCTTCCCTGGTGGCTCAGCTGGTAAAGAATCTGCCTGCAAAGCAGGAGACCTGGGTTCGATCCCTGGGTTAGGAAGATCTCATGGAGAAGAGAAAGGTTAACCACTCCAGTATTCTGGCCTGGAGAATTCCATAGACTGTATAGTCCACCAGGTAGCAAAGAGTCAGACACGACTTAGCCACTTTCACTTTCACTTTCATCAGTAGTTTATATGTGTCAATTCCAATCTCCCATTTCATCCCACTCCCATTTCCCCCTTGGTGTCCATATGTTAGTTCTCTATGACTATGTCTCTATTTCTACTTTGCAGATAGGTTCATCAGTACCCTTTTCTAGATCCCATATACATACATTAATACAGGATATTTGTTTTTCTCTTTCTGCCTTACTTCACTCTGTATGACAGTCTCTAGGTCCATCCGTGTCTGCAAATGGCACAGTCCCATCCCTTCTTATGGCTAATACTCCATTGTTGTCTGTGCCACATCCTCTTTATCCTCTCTTCTGTGGATGGACATTTAGGTTGTTCCCATGTCTTGGCTGTTCTAAACAGTGGTGCAGTGAACACTGGGATGCAGACAAGTAGAATTTTATTTTATTTTATTTTATTTAACAAGTAGGATTTTAGTAGGTAGTAATAGAAAAGAAAGCTATGCCAGGGAGCAGACACACCCTGTACAGACACAGGTGCATAAGGCAACATGTGTTCAGAAGGCCACACTCAGAAATGATGGTGTTGAAACACAGCCTATCTGAAACCTTTATGCCCTTTGTTCTTAACGATTCTATTTCTTTTTTCAGTAGGTTCCTTATTCCATAAGGGCTGTGATTGTACTTTCTGCTCTCCATTGTATCTCCAGGATCTGACACATAGTAGGCATTTAATTTATTAGATGTTAAATGAATGTATGAACCATCCCTGCCATGAAGTGAAGTTGCTCAGTCATGTCCTACTCTTTGCGACCCCATGGACTGTAGCCCACCAGGCTCCTCTGTCCATGGGATTCTCCAGGCAAGAATACTGGAGTGGGTTGCCATTTCCTTCTCCAGGGCATCTTCCCGACCCAGGGATAGAACCCAGGTTTCCCGCATTGCAGGCAGATGCTTTAACCTCTGAGCCACCAGGGAAGCCCATAGTTTTGGGCAAATAGATCCATAAAGTGAGCAGTTCATTTGGACGATCTCTGGACCCTTCCACTTCCCACATGTGTGAGGATGATGGCTTATTTCAAAGGTAGCATACTATACTGGTAAAGAGTATAGACTCCCTGGCTGTCCAGTGGTTAAGAGTCTGTGCTTCTAATGCAGGGGATGTGGGTTTGATCCCTGATTGGGGACGCACATGTTGCGTGGCATGGCCAAAAGATTTTTAAAAAAGAGTAAAGATGCCAGAGCCAGGCTGTCTGGTTCAAACCCCAGCTTTTCATGTGCGTTGCCAAGTTACTCAGGCTTCAGCTTCCTTATCTGCAAAGTGGAGGTGATCATCCTAGATCCTCGCTCATAGGTTGTTATGAGGAATGAATGAGTTCATACACGTAGAACTCCTAGAACAGTATCAAGTCCACAGTCTACACTCTCTGAGTACTGCTGCTATTGTTGTTTCAGGTTTGTGTCCACAGTTAGGAATTCTTTTAACTTCAGGTGATAAGTAATCCAGTTAGTAGTCAGATGTTCTTCTACCTCGTTGCTTGTGTCTCCTCCATTCAACCATTCAATTATAGCGCACTTTGGTACAATCATGATGCCAAGAGCTAACACATTTATGGGGCACTTACTATGCCAGGCACTGTGCTAAGCACGCGCTACCTACCAGTGATGTAGGTACTGAAGTGATCTCCAGTAGACAAAGGCTTGGAGAAGTTCATGGTATTCATAAGTGGTTGACCTGGGATTTGAGCCCCAATCTGTCTAGGCACAAATTCTGTGCATGTAACCGGATGCTATACCACCAGAAAACTGTAGAGGACAGTAGCAGTGTGGTGACCCTTCCAGAGGAAGCCTCATACAGGAACAACCTATAAGTATCATTCCCATGCTTAAAACCCTTCACTCGCTTTCCGCCATGGTCAGGAAAAAGTTTGTATTCATCAGCCCGTCTTATCAAGCCCTTCTTTATTATTGCTCTGTTCTCTTCTCTGAGCTCATCTCTCTCTCCCTTCCTCCCTCCTTCTCTCTCTCTTTCTCCCCCTTTCCCTCTTCTCTTCCCACCTTCCTTGCTCAGTACTACCCTTTGACAAGCTGTCTTTGAATTCTTGCAGAACTTGGTACGTTTGCTCGTTCTCCAACCAGACCCTAGTATGTGCTCATCTCTTGCTAAGAGCACCCATTCTTTTATTCACTTTACCATCAAGTTCTCTAGAGCAGCAGTCCCCAACCTTTTTGGCCCCAAGGACCAGTTTCGTGGAAGACAGTTTTTCCACAGACTAGGGCATGGACAGGGGATGGTTTTGAATGATTCAAGTGCATCCCATTTATTGTGCACTTTATTTCTATTATTATTACATCAGCTCCACCTCACTTCACCAGGTCTCAGATCCCAGAGGTTGGGGACTCCTGCCCTAGGTCATTCAAGACTCCACCTGGACTTGGCTTCACTAGGAAACTCCTGATCCTCCAGTGGCTGGTCAAACCCCTCCATGAGTCTTTCTGTTACAGCAGTCATTGCCTGTGTTGTTTTTGTTTTTATCTTTGTCTGCCCAACTCCATTCCCCATCCTCTGAGGATCTTGAGGACAGGTCCTGGGCATTCTTTATCATTTAATACAATTTTCTAGCACAGTGTGTAGCTGGTCATATAAATATTTGCTTAAATAATTAAAGCATTAACTAATTCATTAAAGCAATAGCTTTTAAATTGAGATCTAAAGGGAACTTCCTTGGTGATCCAGTGGTTAAGACTCTGAGCTCCCAATGAAGGGGGCCTGGGTTGGATCCCTGGTCAGGGTACGAGACCCCACATGCCACAACTAAAAACCCTGCATATTGCAACAAAGATCGAAGATGCCATCTGCCACAACTAAGATCCAGTGCAACTGAATAAATAAATAAAACAAAATAAATATTTTTAAACATTGAGATCTAAGGATTCCTAATGAGTCCCTGAGTTGGCTTCTGGGAAGGTACAAATCCCTTGAAATCAAGTGCAAAATTTTGAACACTTGTACATTTTTTAGGAGCTAGAATTCATAACCTCTATCAGGTTCTTAAAGAGGTTGGTAATGGAGACAACTTTCAGAACCACTGAATACAGGGGTGACCAACGTAAGTCAACGCACATTCCTCAGTGCCTTCTGGCTGATTCAGCTATTTCATTAAAACTAAGTCACACTGGTGGTGAAACTCACCATTATTTTATGCAACACTAAGAAAACTAACCAAAAAGTGTGATGCACTGCAAAGGTACAGTCAGTTTCAGAGATGATGAAACACAAGAATCAAGAAAATACGGCCCCCTTTCTGGTGTCATGCCTCCTTTCAGCGGTGCCCCTGAGGTTGAAGTGATCCCTGAGATGGTGTGTTAGGTGGGAGGAGTGGTCCCTCACTGTGCAGTTCAGCCTCAGGGGCAATTCAAACTCTGCCACAGGCTACCAGTGAATGTTGGGCAAGATTCCCTGCCTCACTCTCCTGATCTTCACGTTGGGATGAACAGTGCCTTCCCCCCGGGCTAACTGGGTGACTTGGCTAAGACAGTGCTCATATAGTGCCTTGCTTTGTTAAGGCTTTCAAGGACCACTGCTTCCCTTCCACCAAGCCATATGCATAGGATAAGACCTCAGCTAACTGAAATTCTTAGTAAATATACACTTCAGAGAAGTCATTATTATTCTGCCTAAGGTCTCCCAGGCTTGCTACTTATTTCCGTAATTTTTAAAAAACATCTTAACTCTATGTGCCTGCAATTTGGGATAGAGTATATGTCATTGGACTGGAGATAATGTGGTTTTGCATCCTTTTGTCCCTGTGTCCATTACGCTCTATATTCATGACATCTGCATTTGCAAGGATAATTCATAAGGCTTCATTTTGTTTTCCACAATAAATTGATCTATTCCAGGGCTTCCTTCATAGCTCAGTGGATAAAGAATCCACCTACAATGCAGGAGACCAGGGTTTGATCCCTGGGTTGGGAAGATCCCCTGGAGAAGGGAAAGGCTACCCACTCCAGTATTCTGGCCTGGAGAATTCCAGGGGGTTGCAAAGAGTCGGACACGAGTGAGTGACTTTCACTTCACTACTGAAAACTTCCCGTTTTGGGTTGTTTGCGTCACCAGCGCTCCACAGTCCTGCACAGGAAGAAGGGCTTTCTCTTGCTCTCTTGTCCTTCCTCAACCCCTGGGTGGACTCTCTGCTGAAATATTTGGTAAACACTGAGGTATACCGCGAGACTCCCCTGGCAAGGAGAGCTAACATCTCAGGCCACAGTTGGTTTGTTTGAATGGGAATGTTTCTCCCAAGATGGATTCAAATATTAATGTGCTCTCTTCCCCCTCCCCACCCCTTTCCTGTTGTCTAGTATTCTTTTTGCAGATGTTAAAGGATTTACCAACCTCTCCACGACCCTGTCTGCTCAGGAGCTGGTCAGGATGCTCAACGAGCTCTTTGCCAGATTTGATCGACTGGCCCATGTGAGTTGAATTTAATTCCCTCCTCGTCTTCACAGGAGTGACGGGCTGCAAGCAGAATTAGGGGAGAAAGGGACTCAGTCTTCATCACCAATGTCACTACCGTTCTGCATCCTGACCCCAGACCTGGACCCCTGACCATTGTGCATTCTGGGGACTGATGTTAGTTATTTACGGTTTGTCAGATGAATTTTCCCAGCTGAGAGACAGCTGGTTGAGTGACAATTAAACCAAAGTGCTTTTAAATCTGTTTTCCATTCTCCTCCGCCTGTGGCCGGGCTCCAAGCAGCTTCAGTGCTGCTTCATGCAGAGCCGACTGCCTACAGTTTCCCAGCCAACCCCAGCCATCTGGAATGAATTGGCCTCTTCTCAAGGACCAGTGAGCTACTGACCCGCCCCACCACCATTTTGTCTGACCTAAGAGCTTGGGTTTTAGCCAACAGGACACTACCTTTCTTGTGCTGTTGGCTTGACCAGAGCTAAAATAGAGAACAGGTTAAAGAATACGAACATTTGCCACCAAAACAAAGATTTCAAGTCCTCAAGCCACTCAAATCACAGAAGAATGTCATTGTCACACTGTATTTTAGCCCAGGTTTTGGATTCAAATTGGCATGACTTGACTTCCTGCTTTGTAAAGGATGTATAGTAGTGCCAGGTTCACAGGCTGTTGTGAGAGTGGAATGAAACCTTATCATTGCTTTGTGACTCCATGGACTGTAGTCCACCAGGCTCCTCTGTCTATGGAATTCTCCAGGCAAGAATACTGGAGTGGGTTGCCATTCCCTTCTCCGGGGGATCTTCCCAACCCATAGATCAAACCCGGATCTCCTGCATTGCAAGCAGATTCTCTACTGTCTGAGCCACCAGGGTCATGATATGATATGATATCAAACAATCATATGATAAGCCCATATGATTGTTAAGGCATCAAAATGTGCTATTTTAAGGTCACTTCACTCAGAGTGAGGTCACAGAGATTGTCACAGAGATCCATTCATCCTGCATCTAAGCATCTATTAGGTGTTGTATTGGGAATATGGGAATGACTGAAACACATTTTCTCCCTTCTTAGAGTTGAGTATTGTCAGGGATACCTAAAGAGGTCATCAGTGTACAGTGTGCTATATGCTGTGATGAAAGCAAGTCTAGAATCCCATGGGAACATAGAAACGATGTATAAGCCTTGGGTCAGAGAAGACTTCTGGGAGAAACTGATTCTTAGGCTGGGTCTTAAAAAGAAGACAAGTACAACAGAATACTACTCAGCAGTAAAAAGGAATAAACCACCATTACATGTTACAACATCTGTGAATTTCCAATGCAATATGACAAGTGAAGAAGCCAGGCCACAGAAGGTTAGACAGTTGGTGATTCCATTTGTAAGACATTCTACAGAAGGCAAAAATTACAGGGAAGGAAAAGGGGTAAGTCTTCGCCAGGTAGGATAAGGGATGGAGGGAGCGGATGGATTGGTTGCTCAGTCGTGTCTGACTCTTTGCGACCCCGTGGACTGCAGCACGCCAGACTTCCTTGTCCATCACCAACTCCTGGTGTTTGCTCAAACTCACGTCCATTGAGTCGGTGATGCCATCCAACCATCTCACCCTCTGTTGTCCCATGCACAGAAGCATAGGGTCGTTCTATGCACAGAAGAGTAGGGTGAGGTGACTTGTGGAGTGATCTGGTTGTTCTGTATGTGAGCGTGATTGTACACATTTATCAAAATGGCAAATTTTATTATATAAAAGTTGTACACCAATTAGGAGGTAAAGAACACAGGAAAGGTCAATGTATGCAGAGGAGAGAACAAAAATAAAGATGCTGTGTGTGTGAAGAACCAGAAGATATTTAGCATTGCTGAAAGGGGTAGAGGGGAGGCTAGAAAAATAAGCAAGGACTGGCCAAGGACCTTGCATTGTAACCTGCAGCTACTGGACAGCTATTAAGTAGGAGGCTGACAGGAGCAGAAGAAGAGGTAGAAACATGTCTCCTCTCAGGAGAAGGGTCAGATTAACCTGAAGGGCTGGAAATTTGAAGGCAGGGAAGAATGTACACCATTGCTTTCTATCACTGCTTCAAGGATGGTTGGTGCCAGTTGCACATAGTTCTTCTACTTTATATTCTGTTTCTAAATATTTTTGCCCAGAGGTGCTGAGAAGAACAAAAATGGCCCTCCAAAGAGAGCTGAGAGATATGATCAAGGTCAGTTTCTGGTGTCACAGTAATCTGCACTGACCCAGATAAAGGATTGCTATGAAAGATGCAATCCAAGTTGTTCAGTCAACACTGCCTGTGTACCTACTATGTGCCAGGAACCATGTGAGGCAGTGGCAAGACAGAATCAGCCCCTGCCCTCAGACTGCTAAGGGAGAAACAAGTCTGCCAACTTTGCAGGACAGTGTGATGCAGACAGTAGGCACAGAAGTCCTGGTGGACAAAGAAAGGGACGGTCAGTGCTTGAGGTGAGGAGTGGGGTGGTTGAGCAGCATCAGGAGAAGAGGCCACATGCAGATGGGGTCTGAGGAAGAGCAGGAGCTTTGCCAGCATCAGATTAGATAACAAAGCACCTTCCAGGCTGAGCCGCGATGCAAAGGCAGGCAAGTGTGAAAATGCGGAAGTGTGCTGCTTGTTTGGAGAGCTATAAGGAGCTCAAGATTGCTGAAGCGTAAAGGGCATGGGAGACTGCAGTGAGGAGTGAGCTTAAAAAAGAGAGCAGACACAAGTCTGGAGGGCACAGTGCAACATTTAAGGAATGTGGACTTGACCTTGTAGCTCTGGCTTTTTACCCTGGCTACACTATGCACTGGGGCTTCCCTCGTGGCTCAAATGGTAAAAAATCTGCCTGCAGTGCAGGAGACCCAGTTTCAGTCCCTGGGTGGGGAAGATCCACTGGAGAAAGGAATGCCTAACCCACTCCAGTATTCCTGCCTGGAGAATCCCATGGACAGAGGATCTTGGTGGGCTAAAGTCCGTGGGGTTGCAGAGGATCAGACATTACAGACTTCACTTTCACACTGTACTTGGTCAGGGAGAGGTGAGATGGCCGTGCACAGCCCAGCGAGTCCCTGGGCTGCAAGAAGCTGTAGTCCTTCTGGAGCTTGAGTCATACTGAAAGATTTTTTAAAAATGAATATCAAAATAAACGCAGATAGACAATGGAGTAAAATGATTAATTTCGATCACATTAAACATTCATCAACTGCCTAGTGTACATTCTGTGTTACCCAGTGTATTTGCCCTGGATTACCTAACTTACAGTTAGGCAGTTCTTATAAAAAATCTATAAGGGAAGTTTTTTTCTTGTTCCCGTTTTGTAGAACAAGTGACCGAGACTCAGAGAAGTCAAATAATCTGCCTGGAACCCCTGGTAGGTGGTGCCTCTGTGATTCAGGCCACCTGAGGCCAGGTGCTGGCTTCTGACCACCGAGCAATGCCCCAGGCATTTTAGGAATGGAGCGAGATGTCAGAGATTTATTGTTATTCACACTGGACGACTCTGAAAGTTAGGTTTCTAGGACTTTGGCTGTGGGCTGGACTTCAGTTAACTTCAGTTGCACATTCCCTGCCTGAACCTCAGTTTCCTATCAGAATAGTGCTCAGTCATGTCCAACCCTCTGTAGCACCATGGACTGTAGCCCGCCAGGCTCCTCTGTCCTCCACTATCTCCCAGAGTTTGCTCAAATTCATGTCCATTGAGTTAGTGATGCAATTTAACCATCTCATCCTCTGTCATCCCCTTCTCCTCCTACCTGCAATCTTTCCCAGCATCAGGGTCTTTTCCAATGAGTTGGCTCTTTGCATCAGGTACCCAGAGTATTAGTGCTTTAGCTTCAGCATCTGTCCTTCCAATGAATATTCAGGGTTGATCTCCTTTAGGATTGACTGGTTTGATCTCTTTGCAGTCCAAGGTACTCTCGAGAGTCTTCTCCAGCACCAAAATTCAAAAGCATCAATTCTTCAGCGCTCAGCTTTCTTTGCTGTACAACTCTCACATCCGTTTGTGACTACTGGATGAGCTATGGACAGCTATGGGTTGGACTTCAATTAACTACAAATCGTCTCTCTGAGTCTCAGTTTCCTATCAGAATAGTAATAAAGGATAAATGAAACAACACAAAGTCTGGCTCAAAATAAGTCCTCAGCACACCCAGAAGTACTCAATAATTCCCACTCTACCCCTACCCCATTTTCACCCACCCACCTACCCCAGGGGCATCAGTATCTTCTACTCTAGGGGACTTCCGTGAAAAAGCTTGAGAAATCCTGCCAGTGGAAACAATTCAGCTCACCTTGGAATGCGAAAACCTACTTGAAATGCTTTTGCCTCCCAACCTCGGGCAAATCACTTAACCAAGTGGGTCACAGATTTTGCTTCTGTGTACAAGCAGATTAGACTTGCCTTTTCTCCTATCTTTTAGTATCAAAATTCTGTGGCTTTATAATGACCTCTCCCGGCTGTGCCCGTAATTCTTTGCTGTTTTATGTCGTACATCTGACAGAACCCACTTCCCGTGTAAATACCGTCTACTGCAGCTGCCCATTTATCCACTGCATCATTAAGATACAGGCCAAAACTTCAAAGCTTTCTATTAAAGATCCTCTTAATGTGATTGAGTTCCTCAGTGCCTTTGTGATTCAGGCTACTCAAAGCAGAATGTATTTGACTCTTTCTGGTGCCCTTAGCAAACTCTAGTAACTTCTGATCTTCGATCTTTAAAAAAAAAATAGTTCATAACTGCCCCTCTCCCTTCCAAATTAGGAATAATATGTATGCTATTATCAAGGCTTTAAAATTATAAAATTAAAGCAACATCATTACATCTTAAACCTTGTTTCAGATTCCTGACAAAATGGGAAGCAACCTAAATTATTGTTGCAAGAAACAATTCTGGGATTTCCCTTGTGGTCCAGTGGTTAAGACTTCACGCTCCAATGCATGGGGCATGGATTTGATCCCTGGTGAGGGGAACTAAGATCCCATATACCTCAGGGCCAAAAAACCAGGACATAAACAACAAAAGCAGTATTGTAATGAATTGAATAAAGACTTTAAAAATGGTCCACATAAAAAATAATATCTTAAAAAAAGAAACTATTCCAACACTATGGAAAGCTTATCAATAGATTTTAAAGAATGAGATAGCCATTTCTGTACCAAACATGAAATTTCAAGACAAGTTTTTGCGTGAAAAAGCACATCTTAGATCTATAAACATGGTATGATCAGTTTCCTCTCCATGGATCACAGCTTTGTCATGGTGAAGGGCCTTGCATAACTCAATGAAGCTATGAGCCATGCCATGCAGGACCACCCAAGATGGATGAGTCATAGTTAAGAGTTCTGACAAAACATGGTCTGCTGGAGGAGGGAATGGCAAACCACCCCAGTATTCTTGCTGTGAGAACCCCATGAACAGTGATACAAAGAGCCTCATGAACATGATGTGAAGAGCTGACTCATTGGAAAAGACCCTGATGTTGGGAAAGATTGAAGGCAAAAGGAGAAGGAGGCGGCAGAGGATGAGATGGTTAGACAGCATCACTAACTCAATGGACATGAATCTGAGGAAAGTCCAGGAGACAGAGAAGGACAGGGAGTCCTGGTGTGCTGCACTCCATGGGGTCTAAAAGAGTTGGACATGACTTAGCAACTGAACAACAAAATTGATCAATTTGTAGCTAAAGAGCATGAAAAATAGTGCATACATAGAAATATAGAAATGTGTGTATAAATGCACAGCAGTCTCTCAAGAGGGGAAAGGGGACCAGGTTTCTAGCGTGTGGTGTGTCTGAGGGGGAGAGAGTACTCAAGGAGACTTATCTACAGCTTTATTTTTACTAGGGCAATATATTCATGTGTTAATTTGTATAGTTGCAATTAGATAAAGTACCATAAAAATTGCCATGATTTCTAATATAACTTTTTAAAGTGCATTCGTGGCACTAATGTTCTTGTTCTGAGAGTCTTTTTCCTTTTCATGTTTTGTGTTTTGTTTTTTTTTTTTTCTGATTACTAAAGCCCTACTTGTCCATTATGTAAATTCAAACATCAAAGATAGAGACAACACATGGAACCCCTCATGGTCCAGTGGTTAGGACTCCCTGCTTCCAATGCAGGGGGCATAGGTTCAATCCCTGGTTAGGGAACTAAGATACCATATGCTGTGCAATGTGGCCAAAAATATTTTTAACTTTTTTAAAAAGAGACCATATAGAAAGTACACAACCCTATAATCTTCAGTTCAGTTCAGTTCAGTCGCTCAGTCATGCCCAACTCTTTGTGACCCCATGAATCGCAGCACGCCAGGTCTCCCTGTCCATCACCAGCTCCCGGAATTTACTCAAACCCAAGTCCATCGAGTTGGTGATGCCATCCAACCATCTCATCTTCTGTTGTCCCCTTCTCCTCCTGCCCCCAATCCCTCCCAGCATCAGGGCTTTTTCCAGTGAGTCAACTCTTTGCATAAGGTGGCTAAAATACTGGAGTTTCAGCTTCAGCATCAGTCCTTCCAATGAACACCCAGGACTGATATCCTTTAGGATGGACTGGTTGGATCTCCTTGCAGTCCAAGGGACTCTCAAGAGTCTTCTCCAACACCACAGTTCAAAAGCATCAATTTTTCAGCGCTCAGCTTTCTTCACTCTCTTACCCCTCCCCGATGATATAACCACCTTTGATAATTTGGTACCTGTGTCTCCTCTATAGTACATATATGGTTTCCTAAATTCTCTGGATTTTTTCCCCAAGACTTTTATATCAAAGCCATCAAGATGAAAAGAAAAGGATTATATTAGGACTAACTGAATAAAATTTACAAGACCCTCACCTGACTTTATTTTTCTTTTTCTGTATCTTTTTTCAAAGGAGCCTGGCTTTTTTAATGTGAATTTTTCAAAGCAGTTTCTGGTTAAAAAAAAAAAAAAGAAGTTGCTTGAATATTACTGTCAGATCGTCTGACAGCTCACAGGAATTGATCAGAAGAATGTGTCTGCAGATTGACAGAACTTGACAGATGAGAAGACAGGCCCTTTCATATTTGTATTTATATTTATATGGTGTTGTTCAGTTGCTAAGTTGTGTCTCATTTTATGCGACCCCATGGACTGCAGCACTCTAGGCCTCCCTGTCCCTCACTATCTCCTTATTTATATTTATATATACATACACAAATTATTATTATATTTATGTGAAACGGTTAGTCACTCAATCGTGTCTGACTCTGTGACCTCAGGGACTGTAGCCCTCCAGGCTCCTCTGTCCATGGGGTTTTCTAGGCAAGAATATTGGAGTAGGTTGCCACTTCCTTCTCCAGGGGATCTTCCCTACCCAGGGATTGAACCCAGATCTCTTGCATTGTAGGCAGATTCTTTACTGTCTGAGCCATATATACATACACAAATGGTATTTATTTGGGGACCACAATTTTTCAAGAAGCTGTCAGCTTTGCCTTTTGTTTAGAAGGAAAATGGACCCTTCAAATATCTTTACCACATTGTTCTCTGTCTGCTCCAAAAGGTAATAAGCGGTTTTACGTGTCTCTTTCCAAATCACATTTTGTCAGGAAATCTATCATTCTAGACTCTGCCACAATTTCTGTATTTTTCTAAAGAGCATGGAGCCCCAAAGTCAAACAGAGATGCTGTGAATTCCACTCTGCCTCTGATTTGCTGGATGACCTTCATTTCCGTAAGCCATCTGTGAAGTGACATTTGACTCAGAATGTGGTCATAAAGACTAGACAAGGTCAATGTGATAACTTCACCACATAGCCTGGCATGTAGTATGTGCTCAATAAATACAACTCCCTTTCCCTAAGTTTTTCCAAAATTCTTTCACCTCTGTCTTCATGGAAAAATCACTAATTTGGAGCTGTTGAATATCATTTATAGTCCATATCATTATTTTTAGCCAGCTGCCCTGTGGCACAGTTTTCATATCTAAAAACACGCTCTGCTGTGTTCAAGGCTGTTGTGATTCTCAGAGGAGAAAAGAGAAGATGTGGTGTTGAATGTGGAGAAGACTATTTTCAGATGCTAGCTGTCATTGTCATTGCTAGTCGACGGCCATGCTTGCTTTATTATTTGTTAAGGACAAGCGGATCATTTTGACTGGAGTCATATATGGCAAATTGAAACCTGCATTATCAGTAGCTTCCGTGACTTATCGAAGGTCAGACAGCTGGTAAATTTGACTAGAATGGAGGTCTGATTTTTAGACCAAAGTGTTCCCTGCTCCACCCTTCCCCTCCCTCCTCCCATGGTCAACAGGGGGGAAGATGTCTCCACTGCACCAGGTCACCAGGGGCCTGAGTCACTGCCAGCTCTGCCCAAAGACCATTTGCACATGAAGGGTGCCCGACTGATGTCACCGGCCACTGCCTCCCAGCCCCAGTGTGCTCCTCAAAATAAGAGCAAGGGATTTGCTCCTTTGCAAACAAATTTTAACATGTGGCCACTATGAGATACATATATACACACACACACATATATATATACACACACATATATATATACACACACACATATATATATGTATATGAAAATTCATATTTCTGTAGTGTGCATGTCTATATGTATACAACATATATATATCTCAATATATACAGTATATATATGTACAGTAATTGCATGTGTATCTACACATCTGTAATACATATACAGAATTACAGTGAGTTTTTATCATTAATTTCATTTAGTGCCAAAAACTTTTCTTTATTCCAAGCATGTATCCTTTTACTTTTTCTGTGTTAAAAATGCCCTTTCCTTTTTTTTCCTTAAAAAAGCTGAATGTAGTTTTTATTTTAAAACAGTTTTATCTTTTTTTTTTTTTTAAAACAGTTTTATCTTTATAGAAAAAAACTGTGAAATAGTACAGATTTCCAATATGTCCTACATGCAAGTTTCCCCTATTATGAAAATCTTACACTAGTATGATACACTCATTGAGATTAATGATCAAATTTTGATAGATTACTATTAATGACAGTCCATTTTTCATTCAAATTGCCTTAGTTTTAAACCAGGATACTATATTTAGTTCTCATGTCTCCTTTAGACTCCTTGAAGATATGACAGCTTCTCATTCCTTCTTTACGATGACCTTCACAATTTTATTTATTTATTTATTTTTATTTATTTATTTATTGAAGGATCATTGCTTTACAGAATTTTGTTGTTTTCTATCAAACCTCAACATGAATCAGCCATAGGTACACATATATCCCCTCCTTTTGAACCTCCCTCCCGTCTCCCTCCCCATCCCACCCCTCTAGGTTGATACTGAGCCCCTGTTTCCTGAGCCATATAGCAAATTCCCCTTGGCTGTCTATTTTACATATGGTAATGTAAGTTTCCATGTCTTTCCTTACATCTCACCCTCTCCTCCCCTCTCCCCATGTCCATAAGTCTATTCTCTATGTCCCTTTCTCCATTGCTGCCATGTAAATTAATTCTTCAGTACCATTTCTCTATATTCCATATATGTGCATTAGGATACGATATTTATCTTTCTCTTTCTGACTCACTTCATAGCAAGATCCTCTATGACCCACCTCCTAGAGTAATGGAAATAAAAACAAAGGTAAACAAGTGGGACCTGATTAAACTTAAAAGCTTTTGCACAGTGAAGGAAACTATAAGCAAGGTGAAAAGACAACCCTCAGAAAGGGAGAAAATAATAGCAATTTAAACAACAGACAAAGGATTAATTTCCAAATTATACAAACAGCTCATACAACTCAATGCTAGAAAAACAAACAACCCAGTCAAAAAGTGGGAAAAAGACCTAAACAGACATTTCTCCAAAAACACATACAGATGGCTAGAAAACATGAAAAGATGCTCAACATCACTCATGACTAGAGAAATGAAAATCAAAACCACAATGAGATATCACCTGACACCAGTCAGAATGGCCATCATCAAAAAGTCTACAAACAATAAATGCTGGAGAGGGTGTAGAGAAAAGGGAACACTCTTGTACTATTGGTGGGAATGTAAATTGATACAGCCACTATGGAAGACAGCATGGAGATTCCTTAAAAAACTAGGAATAAAACCACCATATGACCCAGCAATCCCACTCCCAGGCATATACCCCAAGGAAACCAGGGTTGAAAAAGATACGTGTATCCCATTGTTCAGTGCACTATTTACAATAGCTGGACCATGGAAGCAACCTGGATGTCCATCGACAGATGAATGGATAAAAGAGTTGTGGTACATATACATAATGGGATATTACTCAGCCATAAAAATGAATGCATTTGAGTTAGTTCTGATGAGATGGATGAACCTAGAACCTATTATACAGAGTGAAGTGGGTTAAAAATGCCTTTTCTTTTATAAAGTGATGGGAATAGTGGGATAGTTGGGTCGTTATTTTTGTATGTCGATGGATGTTTTTCATACTTCCTTGGCAAAGCACAAAATTGAACCTTGGTGCAGTCCCTTGGGCCCACTGGTTGTTTTATATATATGTATATATATGTATATAACTGTCCCATGGACTACACAAATCTAGAAACTGTCAGAACCAGTGGGCTAGGTCTGTCTAGTTCCATTCTGGCCATCACAGTCTCAAGTGTGTTAGAAGAAACAAGCAAAAGTCTTGAGTTTCCCTTTTTGTTGTCTTGCAAAATTAGTGGCACTGAAGCCGCCAATAGATTAGAAACTACATGCTCCTAAAAATAACCATGGGATGCTGTGCATGCTATCAGCATTCTGAAGATCGCATCTGTTCCTGTTTGGGAAGGTTGGCAAGACCCTGGAGATCTGGTGCAGACAGGGAAACACCAGAGCCAGTTCTGGTTCTCTTTTCCCTGTCTGGTATTTGTTTTTTTTATTGGGAGAGTGATTTCACTCGTTACCCAAACATGATGTCCCAACCGCTCTTCCGCTTAGGAAGCCAGCATGGTGCTTTAGAGCCTGCAGTACCAAGACATCAGTGTGCTCCTGGCATCTCAGCAGGCCCCTTGGTGTCTGCAGTTCCCCTCCTCCTGCCCTTGGACTCTGGTTTCCCAAGGAGAGCTGCTCACCCACCAAGCCCTAGACTCATAGGCTCCTAGGGCTTCAAATCTAGAGAACACCTCACAGGTCATTGAGTCCCAGGCATCTAGCCCAAGGAGATCTAGAGGGACTCTGCTGTGGTCACAGATAGAGATGTGGAAGAACTAGGACAGGAGACCAAGTCCCCATCACAGAGACGGGCAATATTTTTAGTGCCCCATCTGCTTGACCTTATACTAAACCTTCACACACATCATCTTCCTTCATCTTTACAATCACACCGTGAGGTCCTATTCTTTTTTTTTTTCTTAAAGACCTAATTTTATTTTATTTGTTTTTAAACTTTTTGACCACATGGCCTATGGAATCTTAGATCCCTGACCAGGAATTGAGTCCATGCCCCTTGCATTGGAAGTGCAGAGTTTCAACCATGTGATGACCAGGGACATCCCTGAGGTCCTAGACTTAGCCTCTTTTTATAGATGAGGCAACAGAGGCTCCGAGGTTAAGTAATTTACCTAAAGATCTTTACACAGTAAAGATGAGGTGGGGGTCTAGGATTTGACCTGCTACAGTGGAGTTCCTCTGCCAACACTCTTTGCCCCAATGCTATATTGTCCCAAGTTCTCTGTCCTCTAAAATCTGCAAAATCCAGCCTATTCCAGTTCAGTATGAAAAGATGCATGGTTTCCTAGATGCCTGTTGTTCTTTGAAACTTTGTAAGAATCATATCTTCAAGAATGTGAGTCCACCAAACAGCTGTGTCCTGCTTCTCACTGGTGAAATGATGAGGATAAAAACTGTACCTACCTCAAGGTTGTCGTGAGATTCATTCCATTTAATATATGATGCATATTGTTGTTCTTTAGTTGCTAAGTCATGTCTGACTCTTTGCGACCCCATGGACTGTAGCCCACCAGGCTCCTCTGTCTATGGGATTCTCCAGGCAAGAATACTGGAGTGGGTTGCCATACCCTCCTCCAGGGGATCTTCCTGACCCAGGGATCAAACCCAAGTTTCCTGCTTTGGCAGGCAGAGTCTTTACCACTGAGCCACCAGGGAAGTTCATGGTGCATACTAGGGGCCATTATTAATCACCTTTGTGTCAGGGACAATAGTTACCTTATGATAGATAGGTGCTCAACTGATGTTTTTATCAGTCAACAAGCATATGAATTAATAAATGAATGGAAGTATGTATTAGACATAGTCAGTCCCTCTTATTAAGGTGCCAGTACCCTAGTTGGGAAAGGACTTTATATAGAGCTGAAAAGGCTGGTATCTTTAAGTGATTTATATATTTAAGTGCTTGTTTTGAGCTAGCAACAACAACAAAAACTACCAGTCCAGGACATGTCCTGAAAAGAAATGTGTAGTGGGAACAGGACTCATAGGGGAACACTGAATACCCATGTTGAATGCCCACTCTGCCAGGTCCATCCATACAGTAGGTATTGAGATTAGAGCCAGGATATGACTGTGTATCTGTCAGGCTCAGAATCCACTGTTTTTCCATGACTCCATTCTGCCCCTGATACCTTCAAACATCCCCTAATTTCCTGGGAAGATGATAGCAGCTTTTCAAAAGTAGGAGCCCCTGATTCCAAGGTGCAGACCTCTTGACCCAGCTTCCCTCCTTCCCAAGCCTTTCAGAAGCACTTACCTATCTGCTGACTCAATCCTTTCCCACATTATGCTTTTCAGGAGCATCACTGCCTTCGTATTAAAATTCTGGGGGACTGCTACTACTGCGTTTCAGGACTTCCTGAGCCCCGGCAGGACCATGCCCACTGCTGCGTTGAAATGGGCCTCAGCATGATCAAAACCATCAGGTAACTTGGGATCTTCTTCCTAATCCCGGGCCTTTGGTGGGCTTGATGGAAAAGACCAAAAGTACCCTATCTATCCTTTACGGTCAATTGTGTATGTTGCAAGGTGGAGTTCTTTGACTTATTTCATGAAGATTTATGCCCATTAGTTCTCCCATAAAGCCAATAAACCTGCTAGTTTCATTCTATTCTAGATATACTTCCTTTTCATTATTTGTTCAACAAATTTGTATAACCAATGTTCTTCTGGGGATACAGCAAGGAACATGATGAATGTAGTGCTTACCTTCAGGAAGATGACAGTGCAGTGGGAGAGATAATACATAGACAATTTCAACACAGTACAGTACGCTCTGAGATGAATCAAACCAGCGTGGTTGGGGTGATAGAAAACCAACAGTTTGTGCAATCTGGGGTGCTGGAGAAGACTTTCCAGTGTACAGATGTCTAAGCTGTTACCTGAAAAGTAAGACGTTAGATTCTGGAGGTGGAATGGAGAGCTTGGAGGATAGATGGCCGTGTGCAGAATTCGGGATGTGGTGCCATGGCAGTTGGTGAGGTCTTGGCTGGAATGTGGTGACAGGCAGGCTGCACGCTGGGACCAGCCAGAACCTGCAGGGCCTTCTCAGTCACGTTAAGGGGTCTCAGTAGCTCAGCTGGTAAAGAATCTGCCTGCAATGCAAGAGAACCCGGTTCCATTCCTGGGTGGGGAAGATCCCTTGTAGAAGGGACCGGCTACCCATACCGGTATTGTGGCCTGGAGACTTGACAAAGAGTCAGACAGGACTGAGTAACTTCCACTTTAATTTTATCCTAAGGTCAACAGGAAGGGCAGCCAAGGGTGTCTTCGTCTTCATGGGTGTGTGACAAGTGCTCTTGGCTTTGGTCAGTATATCTGACAAATAGAGATTTAATCAAAGGGGGATAAGTTATTGAGGTCAAGGACTTTAGAACTAGACTGTCTGTGGCTGTGGGATAAAACCTCAGTGTTGTCAAAGCTCCCTTCAAGGTTCCAAAATGTTTGCAGATCCTCCAAGCATCACATCCTCCCACAACCACAGCAAAGGCAGCAAAGAGAGGACTCATGGGCAGAAATCTCCGTGGCTTGTGCCTTGTCTTTTAAGAGAAGAAGAGTATTGTTGAAAACAGACTGGAAGACTCTCCCTGTGAACGCACACCTTCGTCATATGGTCTACCTGTTGCAAGTGTGATGCTTGGGAGTGTTAGTCTGGGTTAAAGTCAGCAAAGACAGCAACCCGCACCCCCATGCACACCCTCCACTGTAGGCTCAGCTTGTCTGCTGGTTCCCAAGACCAGTCCGGGTACAGGCAGGAGTTGGAGGCTCCCTCTCTATTACAATAGAAGCTGGCTGTGACCAACACCATGTGCCTGGCCTTTCTACCTGCTGACAGATCCCTGACTTTATTCAGGTTTCAGGCAGAAGTCTATTGACATCGGGAAAGGCTGGGAAGTCCCCTAATTAAGATGAGGGCATAGAAGCACTTTTCTTAAATACGATCCTGTCCCACGGAAGCAACCCTGGTCATTTCAAGACTGAGACTGACATCACACTCTGGGTGGGCAGGTGTGCCCCCTGGGCAGGCCTTCAGGATCCCACCTCTGGAACCAACCATGACCAGGGCCTGGTCGAAGCAGTGAGGTGCTTTGCCATGAGGTGTACAGTGAGAGGGCTTCCCTGGTAGCTCAGTAGTAAGGAATCTGCCTGCCAATGTAGGAGATGCAAGTTGATCCCAGATGGAGAAGATCCCCTGGAGGAGGAAATGGCAGCCCACTCCAGTATTCTTACCTGAATAATCCCATGGACAGAGGAGCCTGGTGGTCTATAATCCAAAGGGTCACAAAGAGTTGGACACAACTGAAGTGATTTAGCACACATGCATATATAATGAAAAACCCCACCATCACAAGCCCTAAGACCAGTCTCTGGAAAGAGACTGGAGATGTCCACTTTGCTATTACCTCCTCTTCTACAGAGATACAGATGTTTCTTCCAAGAGGGACCATAGAGAAAGGAGTCCACCACTTCCCACCAGGGTTCCCTTTGATCAGCCTTTCGTAGATGGGAAAGGCTACAGATGCTTCTCAGCTGTTAATCCAGATGCTTGAGAGTCTTGCCCTGAAAACTAGGTTGAATTGTGATAATGTGTTGACTGGTTTCAAGGAGGCAATGGGCCCGAAACCCAGAAGACCCAATGTCTCATACCAGCTGTGCATCTGATGAGGTCTGTGAACTGTCAGTCAATCAGTAGGTCAGTCAACAAATAATTTGTTCAGTTCTACCATGTGTCAGATACTGTGCTAAGTCCCAGAAATACAGTGATGAACGGGTCTCTCCGGGGTCCCTCTCTTGTCTGTGGCTGCCCATTAGAGACGTTCCTTGGATTGGTTGTCTATGAAATGAGGAAGTTGGATTAGATCAGCTCTGAGGCCTCTGCAAGTTTATGACTTATCAAAATCAAGTGTAAGTAGCAAAACCTTCCACTGACTTTCTCTCTTCCTTTAAATTTGTGTTCAGATTAAATTGATCAATAAAATTAAGAGCCACTGAGCCTTTGTTGAGGCTCGTGGGCTCTTCACTGCTGCGCACGGGCTTTCTCTGGTTTTTGTGCGCTGGCTTCTCACTTTGGCGGCTTGTCCTGTTGATGAGGATGGGCTGTAGAGCACGCAAACTACAGTAGTCGTGGCACGCAGGGAAGTTGCTCCACGGCATGTGGGATCTTGATTCCCAAACCAAGGATCTAACCCACGTACCTTGCACTGGCAAGCAGACTCTCAACTACAGGAGCACCAGGGAAGACCCTACTTAAACATTTTTAAATGATGATCACAATCAAGTTAATGAACACATCCATCACTTCACATAGTAATCTTTTTATGAGAATGCTTAAAACCTACTCTCAGTGAATTTCAAATATACAATAATTAATGTTAACTATAGTCATCACGTTTACATTAAAACCTCGGAACCTATTCATCTTATAATGAGTATTTTTACCCTTTGGCCAACATTTACCCTGTTCTCTACCTTATCGCTAACTCTTGACAACCACCTCTCTACTCTGGGTCTATTGGTACAGCTTTTTTTAAAAAAAAAAACAGTCCACATATAAGTGGACTTGTCTTTCTCTTTCTGGCTTATTTCACTGAGTATAATGCCCTCCACATTCATCCAGGTTATTGCAAATGGCAAGATTTTCTTCATTTTTAAACCTGAATAATATTCCAGTGTTTCTGTGTGTCTGTCTCTGTGTGGAGAGAGAGAGAGAGAAAGGGAGAAAGAAATGAGTGATGAAAGGAAAGAAGGGAGAGAGAAGGAAGGAAAAAAAGAAAGAAAGAATATTCTCTTTATCCATTCATTCACAGACTTATAGGAGTTTCTAACTTGAACTTGAGTAGAAGATATGCTGCAGAGATGACATTGCAGAAGAAATGAACATTGATTGTCAAAATGCTTTAAGAGTCTCAGAACATTACCATTTATCTTCTGGAGAGGATCTTACCCCTCCTGACCATTTTAACCAATCTAAAGTGTCCTTTCTGAAGCTTTGGAGTGGGAGGACACTGAGATTTGGAGGGCTGAAGTGATTCAAGGACTTTCTCTTGTTAGTTTATTAAGTACAGCTTTTACTTCCTTTAGAACAAGACAGTTCAGGAGGATGTTTTTTAACTGCATGAGTCAGAGTCTATTAATACTCAAACAACTCCTTGATTATAATGTGGGTGACTTGAGGTCCAGCATGAATTCTTCCGGTTACCAACAAAGCATGGTGCAGAGAAATAAAATACGAGCTCTCGAATTAGGCAAACCTTAGTTGCAATTGGCTCAGACTTGTAGAGTTTCCACTCCTACTGTCAAGTATTGCACTCTGAGGAATGACCAGCAGACAATATTTGCACCTCAGTGGGCGGAGAAGAAAATTCCAGTTCTATAGCTTTGCCAAAAAGTCAAAAATCTTAACCAACCATCACTTAGACACATTGCAACTTTGTATTCAGCCCCAAAGGCACTTGTTCCAACTGGAAAACTCCAAAGAAGCCGTCAAGTCTGGAACCATACTTAACATTACTTGCGTATGTTGTAATGTCAATAAGCCATTTATTGACTGGTATCCCCAGGCTTGATGGCCACCCTGTATATTTGTCATTAGAGATGGATCCCTATTGAGGTACTGCCCCCACCTTGTCAGGGTTTCTTTGTCCCCCTTTTTGGCATTTCCTCAAGGAGTCGGAATCCCAACACCAGTCCCCAGAGTACAGACTGACAGTGAGGGGCTGGTGCTCTGATGGTGAGATGGCATCCGACCCCAGCAGCTTCAGTCGTGTCTATGTTTGGGTGAGATTTATAACTCCTGCACAAATGGCAAACCAACGCTCAAAGTGGCACTGGGCCTTTATTCACCAATCACTCCAGATATGTTATAGGGATTCTCCTTCCATCACACACTAGTGGGAACAGAGAGCTGGAATCTGGAAAGCTGGGATAAGCATGCTACTCAGAACACCAGAAGGCTTCCCAAGGAAACAGAGTCAAGACTGTCAGAAGTAAAAGCATAAGGGAACGGTTTCCCCATCTATGTATCTCCACAGTGGTCCTTTTCACTGAGATCCAAAGTTTTTTTCCTAAAAACAAAGTCGTGGGTCTTCCCTGGTGGCCCAGTGGTAAAGAATCCACCTTGCACTCATGGGATGTGGGTTTGATCCCTGGTCCGGGAAGATACCACATGCCTTGGGGCAGCTAAGCCTGGGTGGCAACACTAAGACCCAATGCAGCCAGATAATTTTTTTTTAAGTACCTTTAAAAAAACACAAGGCTGTGAAGAAGGTTACCCTAGTAGTTAAGAATGGCAGAAACCACATGTGTGTGTGTGTGTGTGTGTATATGTGTATATATGCTTATGTATGCAACCCACTCCAGTACTCTTAACTGGAAAATTCCATGGACGGAGGAGCCTGGTAGGCTACAGTCCATGGGGTTGCAAAGAGTCGGACAATACTAAGCAACTTCACTTTCTTTCGTATGTATTGTATATATGTACATGTGTGCTATGTATGTATATGTGGCGTGTATATATGTGTATGTGTATGTATGTGTATACGTATGGTGTGTGTGTGTCTTTGTGAGATATGTGGATATGCATGAGTATATGTGCACCTATGTGTCTATACATGTGTGTTCATGGGTATGTTGGTGCATATGTATGTGTGTGTGTGAAGGATTTGAAGCAGGCTTCATGGTCACTATAATTCTAAATTCAGTCTGTGGAGTTAGTGCACAGATAGTTGGTGACCTTTTGAGATACATCAGGTTTTATCCCTCAGGCGATGGGAAGTCTCTGACACTTGAAGTGGGGAAGTGTCATGTTCCGATCTGGGCTTGAGGAGGGTAACCATGGAGATGGGTAAGTCTCTCCAGTTGACTCTGGATGAGAGAAAACAGAGGCCCAGGGGAAGGAAACTGGTTGGGAGATATTTTTATAACAGTACAGGAAAGAGGAGTAAAGACCTTAAATAGAGCAGTAGTGAAATAGGAAAGGGTTATAATCCTCTAAAGCTGAGACCCCAAGAGACCGTCAAGACACAGTATGTGACCTAGAAGTTTAAATCAAATTTTATCATTATAGTAAACTTCCCTTGTCGATTGATAATACTCTAAGCATTTGGACAGGGTTCTAGGCTTCCCTGGTGGCTCAGACGGTAAAGAATCTGCTTGCAATGTGGGAGATCTGAGTTCGATCCCTGGGTTGGGCAGATCCCCTGGAGGAGGGCATGGTAACCCACTCCAGTATTCTTGCCTGGAGAATCCCCATGGGCAGAGGAGCCTGGCAGGCTACAGTCCAAGGGGTCACAAAGCGTTGGGCACATTTAAGTGACTAAGCACACACACACCACCTTATTAGAGTTTGTTGCTGGATGTGATCACAGCAATGGTTCCCTGGAAGAGTGACTTGTAGGGAACATACTTGATCGCAAACTGCAGTCAGAAGACATAATGTGGTTCCTGCTTCTTCACTTCTCAAAGCCTGCATGACCTCTTCTGTGAAATGGGAACCATAAGAGCCCTAACTCAGAGTGTTCTTTTGAAAATTCAAATACATAGCATGCATTTATCACCAGAAAAAAAAATTTTTTAATAGAATCTTACAATTAGGGCTGAGTTTGGACACTGGAAAATTGGACTCAGTTAAGTTACAGAAATCTGTTCATTTCTTAGGGCTTCTAGTCTAATAAAATAATAACAATAACAATAAGGTTACATGAACACCTACTCTATGCCATGAACTAAGTGTTTTACATGTCTTCACTCAGTTAGTCCATATAGCAATTCTAGGAGTTAGGCAGGGCTGAGAGCAAAATATTGAACAACTAGTGATACTATGATCTCTGAAGAATAAGATTTAGCTTCAGGACCAGGGACCAGGCTTGATCACTCAAGAGCTTTTGTGTCGCAGAGTTTTATTAAAGTATAAAAAGGGACAGAGAAAGCTTCTGACACAGACATCAGAAGGGGCACGGGGAGTGCCCCCCTTGCTAGGCTAGACAAGGGAATTATATACTTTTTAATTAGTTATTACAATAAATCAAAAGAATGTCTCAAGGTTGTAAACATTTTACCAGGCCCACTCCCACAATTTACATTTTAAGATAACAGGATTAGAACTTACCAATAGAAAGATCTTACCAGACCCACTCCCATAATATACATTCTAAGATGTCAGTATTAGTCAGAAGGTTTTCAGGAAGTAGAAACTGTCCTCAAACAGGATACATTGTTGTTATATAATCCTTAGTAAGGAGTTTAAACCGAGTAGTTTGTTGTGTAATCATCAGTTCCAGGCTTAAAGAAAAAAAACGTTTTAGGTGACTAATACTAAGGAATGTAGGGGGGAAAGGGCGATTGTCCTTTCCTCCTCCTTGAGAATTCCAGACCCCTATCTCCTCTTTGAGAGCCCCAAGGCCCCCTCTCCTCCTCGGAGACCCCAGACTTCCTATCAGCCTGCCTAGGACTTGACTCTCTCACTAATATGGGCTGCAACACGGACTAATCAGACTAGTCAGGGAAGTCCGTCTGAGTGGGTGCTAGCCATAAACAATCAGTACGGCTGTGTGGGTGCATCCTGACTCACCTCTGGAATTAGGCTCCTACTTTACCCGTGAGGAAACTGGAGCTTACAGAGTTCGTGTAATTGCCCACAACCACAGAACTAGTCAGTAGCCGAACAGGGGCACCAATCTAGAACCATCTGCCCTCAAAACCATTGGCTTTAACCATGACAGCGTGATACATCTCATCTCTAGATTTCTGGAGTTCTTTCTGATGCCCGCAATCTGCTATTGGCACCCAAAGGGTCACAGGGTAGCCTAGAAGGTGTCATATACATCCTTAATAAATCATCAGAACTGACCTTGAGAGGGAAGAGAAGTCAGTGAACCTCTGACAATCACAAGATCATAAGCCTTCATCAAACCTCTTAGTAAATGTATTCCATCAGAAAAAATAGTTGATTTTAGAAACATGATATTAGCTTGGTGAATGGCAAAAAAAAGAGGTGATTGAATGTAGCTTTATTTCTAATGAAGCATTTAATAGCATCTCATGGATGTCTGTTCATAAAATTAAATTAATTAAAATAGGCCTAGATAATAGTTCCATTAAGTAGATTGAAAAGTGGCTCCAGGTGGCACTTCTTCACACACCTTGGCTCTATTTCTGGGGAGGCTTGATAGCTTATAAGACACTAGAGCTGAAGGTAGGCTCTGTAATATGCAATGTCTTTATTAACGATCTGCAAAGGCTCCCTTGATGAAACTTAATGAAAATTTCAGAGCCTGATCTTTTCAGCGCAGTTGCTAAAAAGACATGGAATGACACCAGAATGCCAAGCAGAAACTGGCTTATCCCCAACGGTTAATTGGAGCAAAGGTCTTAATTCTTGTGGTGGGGTTGTCCTGCCAAGCAGCATGGCAGGATGAGGAATGAAAATCAGGATTTATTTTTCTTCCCTTAAGAGGCAGGAGTGCCCAAGCCTACTGCATGCCTCTGGGCATCTCCTCCTTCTTCCGTCTCCCTCTTGAACTTCTTTCTTGCTTTTTCTTTCTCTCCCTTTCTCCCTTGTCTGTCTCTGTCTCTCTGTGTATCTTTCTTTCCTTTCCAAACCCCTTTCTTACCTTGATCTGAAAAGTCATTGACTACAGCATCCACAAAGCTGTAGTTCTCTTTAAAATGCAGCAGAGTTGTCTGTAATGCGTGAGCAAGGGTTCTTTTTGCAAAATTATTTACAATGGTGAAGATCAAATCTATTTAGTAGCAATAGTTCATTAAGCTAATATTGATTGAATGCTTACCATGTGCCAGACGCTATATTAAATAACCTTCCTGACTCACCTTGCCTAATAGTGACCACAGCCCTGTGAGGTGAAGAAACTGCTGTCTCTTTCTCCAACTGTCAGAGGAGGAAAATAAAACTCTGATTGGATAAATAAATTCCTGTCAATGACGCACAGCCTATTAGTGGCAGGGCAAAGACCCTGAGGCATATTCATCTGAATCCCTAAATGTCCAAAGGCAGGGAAATGGTTAGATAAATTTTTGCATATTACAAAACAGGGAAATGAGGAACCATTAGTTGCCATGGTTTGCGTTAGTATTCCATGGCATAGGAAAGTGCTTGTGAGTTTAAAGAAATATGCATTGTAGAGTACACACGCACACATACGCACACATACACATGTGTGCACGTGTGTGCATGCACAAACACATCATTTAGGGCAACCTTAGTTTTTTACATCTATTTTTACAGAGAGAGAAAGACATAGAGCTCAGTGTGGGAAATAGGTGGCTGGATCCTTTCTCTTGCTTTTGTCTCACGGGGTTCACACTGTTTTTGACCAGAAATCCTGCTCTAGATTCTCCCCTTACCTTCCCACTCTCAAAAGCAGGAGGGTGATGTTGAATGGACTACGAGGAGTGGCCAGGTGTCCGCGGAGCTCTCAGCCTGCATTCTGGCATTCTGAGGGCCGATCAGGGCCTGTCACTTCCTGACCTTGAACGAGAGACTTAACCTCTCTCTGTGCCAGGCTCCTTAGCTGTAAAATGGGGGGGGGGGGAGTCCTAATTCAAGGTCCATAAAGACAGGAACAGATTTTCTGCTTTGTCTATTTGGTTCCCTGCTTATATCTGCAGAGGTCTTCAAGAAATCCTTGTTGGGTGAATGAATGAGATAAATGGATAAGATATGTAGTATCGGGTGGTTGTGAGAATGAAAAGAGATGATGAAGTCAACACAGAACACGAGGTCAACACAGAAGAGATATTGAATACGTTTTAACTCTCTGGGAGCCTCAGTTTCCTCATCTGTAAAATGGAAGTTTATAATCCTGATAGGCATCTACCCATCAGAACTGTTGTGGGCATCATATGAAGTATTTTATGAGACTGCAACTTCCATGCTAGGATAAGACATGGTAGTTTTTCAACTTTTTAGAAGCAGATGAGCTGCAAGTTTTGTAAGGCAAGCTGACTCCAGCGTCCAGTAAAGGCTGTGGAATAGATCATGGTTGAAGGCAAAGTCAGGCTCCATGACCAGCGTGCTAACAGCCCCCACCCTGACAGTGAGTGACTCCTTTGCTATCTTCAGTGAACTCAAAATTCTGTGGAAGGGAGCTTGTCATAGGTCTGCTGACTTTGGAAATTAATCAGCAGAGACTGTGTCATCCATCTATCGGGCAGAGCCAGATTAAACCTCAGTGGTACCGCTGAGGATGGCTTCTTTTTCAAAGTAAACCATTCCACGTAGTAGAAGTGGACCCCTGGATTTAGACTCACACCCCCGGGGTGAAATTCCAGCTATTCCACTGCTATATGTGTGACCAGAAGAAAGGAACTTCTTGGAACTCGGTTTCCTCAGTTGTAAAATGGTGCTGGCAATGGTACACAGAGTTATTGTAAAGATAAAACTTGACACTTGCACAGAACGCCCCACCCAGTGACTGTAACTGACTTCCTTAACTAACTCCCACACTCTTCCTTTTTTTCCAGCATTTCAATTGGAAGAACATTTCTAAGGTTCTTCATCTTTTACCATATACCAAGCACTCTTCTTTAATCGTTCAGTTACAGGAAATAACATCATCACTTTTTTATGGTTAACTGCTGCATTATGGGTACCCCTGCTTGATCTAGAGCTACAAAAAATTTTGTAATAACTATTAAGTGGAGTCTTTATTTCAAAGAAACCTTGGTAGAAGCCCTCCATGCAAACAGATGAGAGCAAACCTGCTTGAATTGAAGGGGGAAGATGTGGAGATTCTTCCCACTCTCCAACTGGCAGGGCTAAAGGCACCTCCATGGTTCCCCTGGGGCTCTTAGAAGCAGCCAAAGGCTATAGAGAAAGAAAGATTTTGTCCATGAATTCAATAAGTACATCTGAGCACTATGTGCTAGTGGTTAAGAATCTGCCTGCCAATGTAGGAGACATGAGACACGGTTTCAATCCCTGGGTTGGGAAGATCCCCTGCAGAAGGAAATGGCAACCCGCTCCAGTATTCTTGTCTGGAGAAGCCCATGGACAGAGGAGCCTGGCGGGATACAGTCCATGGGGTCCCAAAGAGTCGGACATGACTGAGCATCTGAGCACACAGCACACACTCTGTGCTAAGTGCTGGGCATGTGGAAATGAAAGATGATACCCCTGCCCTCCAGAAGCTCAGAGTTTATGGAGAAGAAAGGGAAAATAACATGTTTATAAGGTGAGCGATCTATAGGCATTTTTTTCTTTATCTGCAGTGATGAAGCACAGCAAAGCATCAGTGTGACTTTACTTTGGAAAAAATAAACAGGACTTGTAACTCAGAGCAGAATTCGGTCCATTTTAGTTTCAAGGATACTCAGAGCACCCCTTTAAGAACTGGTCTTGAAACACATGGTATGTGTTTGTAGTTCTATGCCACCGCTGGGTAGCCTTTCCAAAGAGGATCACTGTCTGTAAATTATTCATTACTTTGCCATAATTTCATTCTTATCTTTTATTAAGTCAAATTCCAGACACAACAAAAAGAAAGAATGCAGTGTAGCAACCATGTTTGTCTTCTCATGATTTTTGTTTTGTAGAAAAAAAATAAAAAATCTAAATGTCTTTTCATTAAGATGTTCCAGTGCATTCCCTGGATAATGTTAATTGCCCAATGGCATTAGCACAGAGTGCTGTTTAATAGACCCTCACAATTAGTTGGCAAAGTGCTTTAACATCCATTATCTCCTCTGGGGCTCACAGAGGCTCTGTAAGTGAAACAATCAGCTAGAGTTTTATTTTACGACTGTTGAAACTCTGGGTTGGATGAAGTTATCTGCCCAGACTCACATAACACGTACAGTATCTACGTTGTGAAGTGCATGAGGTTTAAAAAACAACAGCCCCGGTTTAGTCTTAGAATCCTGCTTTTCAGCTGTGTGGCCACAAGAAAATCCTACTTGCCTGTAGTTCCGCATGGGCTTCCCAGGTGGCTCAGTGGAAAAGAATCCACCTGTCAATGCAGGGGACACAGGTTTGATCCCTGGCTCGGGAAGATCCCCTGGAGAAGGAAATGGCAACCCACTCCAGTATTCTTGCCTGAGACACCCCATGGACAGAGGAGCCTGGTGGGCTACAGTTTATGGGGTCGCAAAGAATCAGACACGACTCAGTGACTTAACAACAACAGTTCCTTCAAATGTGATAAGCGTCCAAGTAGTCTGTAGTATGTTCCAGACACTCTTCTCAGCTCTGTATGTATGTTTAGTCAATTAATTTTGACAATGCTATTATCATTCCCATTTTAGGTAGATGTTAAGTAATTTGCCTAAGATAGTGCAGCTAGTAAGGGGCAGAGCCAGACGTAAACTCAAGTAGTCTGACAACAGAGTCTGTATTACTCCCTCCACTATTGTGATGCTCATATCATGAGAAAGATGTAGATTGGAGGTGTTGACTGTACCCTTCAGGATAGTCCCAAGTAGGTTGACATGAGAGACATCCCCCCAAATCTCAATGGCTTAACTCAACAAAGATTCACTTTTCATTCACATTTTCTGTCCATTGTGAACTGGTTGAGGAAACGGCAGGGAACCACTATTCAAGAACCCTAGTTAAGAAGGCTTCATCACCAAGTGTCCTTGATTGATGGTGGGAACAGAGAGAAAATGTGGTTGATCAGTCTTTTAAAGCTTCTGCCCTAAAAATATGTATTTTCTTGGCCTCACGGCAAGGCATGTGTGATCTTGATTCTTTGACCAGGGGTCAAACCCATGCTCCCTGTGCTGCAACTCTGAGTCTTAACCGCTGGACCACCAGAAAAGTCCCTCTGCTCACATTTTGTTGGCTGAAAATAACATGAAATATGCAGGAAAACACAATCCTAATATGTGTTTGCAATTTGTGGTATAAGACATGGTAGACCACACTGACCACCTCCCCCACCGATGCATCTCACAGAAACTCATTGAGAAAGCATCAGAAACTGAAAAGCTCTTCCTAAGTGCTAGATGCTACTTGTCCTCTTGCTTTATTGAGTTTTTCAAATGGTCTCAAATGTTTTAATTATCAGTGGATGAAGGCTGTGTGTATATATGTATACACACGCAGTTTTTAACTTAAAAGTTAAAGTTAAAACAATGGCCCAGAAACTATAGAGTCCTCACCAGGAATAAAACTTGTCTCATCCTTTAGCTACAAGCATTCTTTCTAATGTCTGTGGCTGCCTTCTTAACATCTAATTTATTTCTATATTCTCAACCCAGTTCCACTTTACTTTCTTGTTTAAATAAGTGTATTATCTTATAACTTGTTGAAGTGAAGTGAAATGAAAGTCACTCAATCGTGTCCGACTCTTTGTAGCCCCATAGACTGTAGCCTGCCAGACTCCTCTGTTCATGGAATTCTCCAGGCCAGAATACTAGAGTGGGTAGCTGTTCTGTTCTCCAGGGGATCTTCTCAACCCAAGGACTGAACCCAAGTTTCCCACATTGCAAGTGAATTCTTTACTCTCTTAGCCAAACTTGTTAAGAACAGAGAATGCAGCTTGTATCTGGAATCATTCATTTATTCTTTAAAAAAAAAAAAAAAAAACTATATGTGAGGCATGATGCTCCAGGCTGTGAGAGATACAGGAATTATTCAGACAGGAATACTGCCTTCAAGGAGTTTATATGTAGAAATGTGAAACATGGGGCCTGCCCTGACGGTCCAATGGTTAAGACTCTTTGCTTCCACTGCAGGGGGCATGGGTTTGATCCCTTGTCAGGAAATTTTAAAAAAGAGAAAGAAATATGAGAATATGAATAGTTTGTGGATACCCATCCATTCACCCATCCATTTTTCCATCCAGTAAACGTCCATTAAGTGTGGGCCACATTCCAAACACAGTACCATGTTAAGAGGGGTGGATGGCACTGAACCATGCAAAGTCTATACCATCAATGTTTAGAATTCAGTAGAGGGAAGAGATGATTATAATACAGCATCCCAATTATTGTTACATGGGATGCAGTACGAACACTGGGAAAAGCACATAATCCAGATGTCACCTAAAGGGAGGGGATGGACATTCCAGACTGGGGGAGGAGGGCCCAGGATTCAGGCAGTGACTTGCAGTTTGGACGCCTGGCGTCCAATGTATGCTTGAGAAATGAGGCTGATAATTGAGATGCAGGAAAGCTCATGAAGGATTTTATGTGCCAGGCTAGGAATTTTCCATTTTATCTCACAGGCCAGTGATTTCAGAATATTTTGATCCCCCATCTCTATCAAAAGTGATCATAATAATTTAGAAATTATATTATTGTCCATTCTATCAATATATTCATACATTTAAAAGCACATACTATAAAACGCACAGGAGAGATGGATTATAAATGATACTGGTGAAATAAACAATACTTTCAAATATTTAAAATTCAATGATAGTGCAAAGATCTTTCAGCTCTCACTATGTTTTGGTGAGAGCAGTGGGTTTGAACATAACCGATATTTTTTTCATCCTAATAGTTTACGATACAGAAATGCAAAGGTCGGGTTTCAAATTCAGTTTATTTCTGTGTTTGGCTCTGAGGACCGTCAGAGAGAAATATACATCTTATAAAGACAGGCAGGTCCTGGAGGTGTGTTTGCACCCTTGGCTGTGTTTTCTAAGTCATTTGTGACAAAGCCTTATACAAGGCATGCCATACATTTTCCTTTTTAAAAAATATTTACTTATTTGGCTGCTCTGGGTCTTAGTTGCAGCATGCAGGTCTTAGTTGTGGCATATTGGATATAGTTTCCTGACCAGGGACCAAACCCAGGTCCCCTGCATTGGAAACATGGAGTTTTAGCCACTAGACCACCAAGGAAGTCCCCAATCTTACTTTTTTTCCTCTGATGTTTGTGAGTTATTCATACAAACTCATTATAAGGCAATAGGTTTTTTATATTTTTTAACAAATGGGTTCAAAGTCTACCATAATTCTGTACTTGGAAAATTTTAAAGTAGATTACTGTAGGGGAGCAAAATTTGCCACCCCAAAATGTGTCTGTCTGGCATGAAGATTATTTTAGGCTGTTATTTTTGTTGTTTTTGTTTTGGGTTTTTTTTTTTTACTGTGCTAGGTCTTCGTTGCTAAGCACAGCTTTTTTCTAGTTGCAGTGAGCAGGGTCTACACTTCATTGTGGTGCACAGGCTTCTCATTGCCGTGACTTCTCTCGTTGCAAAGCACAGACTCTAGAGGGCAAGCTCAGAAGCTGTAGTACACGGGCTTAGCTGCTCTGCGACATGTGGAATCTTCCCGAACCAGGGATAGAACCCATGTCCCCCGTGTTGGCTAGGGGATTCTTATCCACTGTACCACCAGGGAAGCCCTGGCAGGTGGTTTTTAAGAAACAAAAGGCTCAGGAAGAGCTTTTACCTCCTCCTTTTGACTGCCTAAAAAAATTTAAATTGGCCCCATTCCAGGAAGAGACCTGGCCTCAGAGATACCAGAAGGAATAGGAGCTAAACACGTTAAACTGGGGAAGCTTAGCAAGTCCTGTTTGATCAGATTCTCTGTGTGTCCCATTGTCTTTGCAAAGCCTGGTAAATATTTACCAAACACTTCTTTCCCATCTTCCTGTAAATTGCTTTCTTCCCTCTTTGAAGTCCCAAACTCCTCTCCCCTTCCCCTGTTGCAGAAACCAAGCACCATACTCGGAGACTGGGAGAACTCAGGTTTATTACGCTGGCGGGCCCAGAGGAGTTAACACTCCAAGCTCTGAGCCCCGAACAAAGGGATTACGGAGTTTTTATAGACAGACTGTAGTGGGCAACACCAGCTGTTAATAGGCTGGTTTAAACGAAGAGGTTTCGCGTGCCGGAACAGTGGTCAAAATGGGGAGGGGGATGCCTGGCCTGGACAGGCGTGATTAAGCAGGTTTGCAGGGCTGGGTGATTGCAAAGAGCAGGACAAGGGTGAGTTAGATAAACTCCAGTTCCTAGTATTGCAAGTCCCCACTTTCTGAGACTACGTGACCTACGTGATCTAGACTTTGCAAGGGGCAAGTGGAGTTACAGAGGCAGAAGAAGGAGATTATGTAAAACTTTAACTTTTCCTTTCATCCCTTCTCTCATAGAAGCCTTTACTCCCTAACTTATCTTGGGATGTCATTTTTCTTGGGAGGTCCTGGGTGTATGTAATTAAATTTGATTTTTTACTGTTATTCTGTCTCACGTCAATTTAATTTTTAGAACAGTCTGAAGAAACTAGAAGGGGAAAGGAAAACTTTTTTCTCCCTGACATTAGTAAATATGCATCTTTGAGAGTTGTTTTGGCCCTGCTACCCAGCTTGCAAGATCTTAGTTCCCTGACCAGGGATCATACTTGGGCCCCGGCAGTGAAAGCCTGCTAACCACTGGACTGTCAAGGAACTCCCTTTCTGAGAATTTTGATAGTTGATATAACTTATGTTTAACAGTCAAGTTCCCAAAGAGAAGGAGACATTTCCGAACTTCCATTTTCAAAATTCTCTCTTCAGAGCGTAAATTTCTCAGGAAAAGCAGTTACTTTCTCCTTCCTTCTTAAATCATCCTCTTCAGTTTGGATAAACAAATTAAGAAAGTTTGGGTTTTTTCCCCAAATATTCACTTTCATGTCAAATAAAAAGGGATAAATCATCTTTATTTTTTACATTAATTTATTTTTTATTGAGGTATAGTTGGTTTACAATATCATAGTAGTTTCAGGTATACAGCATAGTGATTCAGTATTTTTACAGATTATACTCCATTAGCTGTTATAGGAGAATGGCTATAATTCCATGTGCTATACAATATATTGTTGTTGCTTATCTATATGATCAGTGTTGATCATATAAGCTGCCGTAGAGGTAGATCTTCTTCATTTATTTGTTTCCTTATTTTTGGCTGCAGTAGGTCTTCGTTGCTGGGCACGGGCTTTCTCTAGTTGCCGCGAGTGGGGACTACTCTTTATTTGCAGCGGGCAGGCTTCTCACTGTGATGGAGAGAAGCACCGTGGCATCCCTCGTTGTGGAGCGCTGGCTCTAGGCATGCGGGCTTCAGTTATGGTGCGTTGTGGGCTCTAGAACTCGGCCTCAATAGTTGTGGCCCACGGGCCTCGTTACTCCACTGCACGTGGAATCTTCCCAGACCGGAGATTGAACCCCTGTCCCCTGCATTGGCAGGTGGATTCTTATCCACCATACCCATCAAGGAAGTCCAAATTTAAATTTGACAACTTCTTTCAGCATTTTGAAGTAAAACAACCATTGGATTTCTATATGGCAGTGAAGATTTTTCTAGCTCTTCTATCATAAGTATTATATTCTGTTTGAATTTCTTTCTACTTAAAGGACATCTTTTAACTCTTAAACTGAAGTAGTTGGAAATACTCTGAAAATGAGGAAGGGATGGCTATACCCAGAGGCAGCCCATAATGGAGAAATCTATTTTCAAGACGCCTCCCCCATACTCACAAGCAGAGGACAGTCTGACACAGACCCTGTAAGGTCCCTAAGGTCAATCCATATATTGAATTTTGGTAAAGATAAAAACAAAAGCTATGGACAGAAGTTGTGTGATTGTCTTTATATATCCCAACAGCTGACCCAGCTCAGCCCTGGGATGTAAGCAAGCTACTCTGGAAACCACTGCTCAAAGGGGTTGGGAGGTCAGGAAAGAGTTTTGGACAAGGAGTGATGGAGTGACAGTCACTTTTGTCTTGTAGATAGATATGTGGAACATGAGCTGAAAGGGGACTACAGACTGAAGCCTAATGGTGACCTGAACTAGAATGCTGGTTTAAGGAATGGAGAGAAGGAAATGGAATAAAAATTAAAATATTTAGGTTGGAAATGAAGTGTTCAATGAAGTGCAGAATCTATCGCTGGTTTGTGCAGTAGTGGGTTGTCTTCCCTGAGAAAGAAGTTATATAGGATGACCAGGTTTGGGAAGAAAGGTGATAAAGACCCTTAGAAGTTCAGATTAAAAATTAGGGGAGTTTGGAGGAGGAAGGGTATCTTTCCAGTTATCAGGAAATCCAAGAAGTCTTCATGGAAGAGGTGGCATGTGAATGAGCAAGAGTTAAACTTATAGAGTAAGCAGGACTGAAACTGCCACCAGGGCCAAGATGCCCACTCTGGCCTCTGACATCTGTCTCTTCATTCACTATGTCATCAGGTATGTGCGATCAAGGACGAAGCACGATGTTGACATGCGGATTGGAATCCACTCAGGCTCGGTACTGTGTGGTGTGTTGGGTCTTCGGAAGTGGCAGTTTGACGTCTGGTCTTGGGATGTGGACATTGCCAACAAACTTGAATCTGGAGGAATCCCCGGGTAAGCCAAAGCAAGGCCGTCTCCTCGCTTAACACTTATCATTGGCTCTCTTTGTGACAGTGGGTTTCCCACGTGCAGAATTCAAAAGTGTATGTCCAAGAAACAATTATTTTGGAGGACACAGAACTTTAAAGCATCATGCAAATATTGGCTCCAAAAGTCATAGTGACATTTGTTATAGGCAGTGAGGACACTCAGGTGTTCTGGACTCAGTCCTGTAAAGCACCGGCTTTCAGATTTGACTTCGCTTTGGAAACAGCACAGGAGCATTTTAAAAATCCTGTGGTCTCGACCTTGTACCAGTCCATGTCAGGCAGAATCTGTGCAAAATCTCATCTAAGTTCTTAAAGCAATTCTCATGGGCAGCCAGGGTTAAGACTTATGGACCTTCTATATGACCTTAACCTTCCTTTGAAAACTCAGACATGTCTCTGAACTTTCCATGATTTGACGTTGTTTGGCTTTTTCTGCTATTTTAATGTCTGTTATCTCCCCCCCTCTTTTGTAGGATATAACTCAGCTTACTTTTCCTTTCAGTGAGAGAGATAGCCCCCAATTCTAAACCCGTGTCAGGTATCTTTTATGCACTAGACAGTCTGCTAAATACCATGAATACATCATGTCATTTGATCTCTCCATATAGTGAATAGTTGCTTCCTTGTTTTAATGGGGACACTGAGGCTCAAAGAAATGAAATTTGTCACATAAACACAGCTATGAAGGGTCTCCCTACCCATCACTGTCTCCAATTGTTAATTTGTCAGTCCCATTTGCTCAAGATTGTCCTTATTATGACTCTCTGCCCCCTCACTGTGTGTGCAGTGCTGAGTATGATGCAGAGAACATAGGAAGAAGGGAAGGAGGCATACAACACCATGGCATAATGGTTGATGGTCTGTTCCCTGGAGTCATGCAAAATCCATATGTATTTTGTTAAACCAGAAATAGCTGGGCCCCATCCTCAGATTTTCTATCCACACGTCTGGGATGGGAACAAAGAATGTGCCTCCCTAACAAACTCCCAGGTGATGCTGATGCTGCTGGCCTTGGTACCATGGTTTGAGGACCACGGTTCTCAACTTTTAGTTAAGTGAAGCAATGTACATAAAGTTCTTTGCTCAGGAAGTAATGGTGGTTACGGTTGTAGTAATGACTATGTGATGTAGCTGCGGGTCTTGGAAGGACTCCGAAGGTGAAAGCTATAATCCCCATCCAGCACTGTCATCTCCCATTCATAGGACTTTGATCCAGTTACTTACTCATTGCCTCTCAGCCAGTTTCACTGTCAGCAAAATGAGGGGGGAAAACGCTTTATCACCTACAGTTGTTGGAAGGAATGGAAATTAGATGATTCCTGGAAAAAAGCATATAGACTACATTTGGGTACAAAATAACATTTATGCAAAGTAAGTTGGAGAAGGCAATGGCAACCCACTCCAGTACTCTTGCCTGGAAAATCCCATGGACAGAGGAGCCTGGTAGTCTGCAGTACATGGGGTTGCTAAGAGTCGGACACGACTGAGCGACTTCACTTTCACTTTTCACCTTCATGCATTGAAGAAGGCAATGGCAACCCACTCCAGTGTTCTTGCCTGGAAAATCCCATGGACAGAGGAGCCTGGTGGGCTGTCGTCTATGGGGTCGCACAGAGTCGGACACGACTGAAGCGACTTAGCAGCAGCAGCAGCAAAATAAGTGTTGCTCACCTGTTAGAGCTTATTTACCATCATGACTATTATTATTATGTCATGGCATTTAAAAATTATCAGAAACTGTCAGATTTACCTATCCAATATATGTGAATATTGTCTGAGAACTGACTCATTTCCTTACAGGGAAATGTAGTCACCAGACCTCAGCTGCAAGTATCTTACTCCAAAGCTCCAAATAGTAGCAAGGATGAAAATGAACCCCTGAAATTCCATTTCTATCAAAGCATTTAAATATGGATTAGAATTTCAGCAGAAGGATCATAGTAAATGATGAGAAGGGTGTCTTTCACCATGGGAAACATACTATCGATTTAGGATATGCAAATATTAGCCCCCCTTAGCACTGACCACAGAATGATAAAATACAGAATCCAGAGACAATACCAAATGGGGTTGGTGTGTAACTTGATTATTTTTAAAGAAAATCAGCTATCGGACTTTATAAAACACTTCCAAGAGTTTCATTTTGCCTGCGAGAAAAAGCTTTCAAGCACCCAGCTCTGAGACTGATCTGAGAAAGACTGGGACACCTTTTTATTTCATGGAAGGTGAAACAACTTTTTTATTCTCCTAGGTCAGCACTACTGAGCTGAGTTCCTATATATTAACAAAATTTATCATAAGAATATTTTGTAATTAGTACTTTTCTCTGGAGAGCTCAAAACAGCTTTCACATGCTTTTATTTTTAATATGGGTGTACCTTGGAGATACTGCAAACTGGAGTCTAGACCACTACAATAAAGCAAATATCCCAATAAAACAAATCACACACAGTTTTTAGTTTCCCAGCACAAATGTTATGTTAACACTATACCACAGTTTATGAAGGATGCATTAGCAGTATGTCTAAAAGAATGCACATATCTCAATTAAAAGATACTTTATTGCTAAAAAGATGCTAAGCACCACCTGAGTCTTCAGCAAATTGTAATCTTTTTGCAAGAATAACATCAAAGATCACAGGTCACCATAACAAATACAATAGTGGACAAGTTTGAAATGTTTCGAAAATTACCAAAACGTGACACAGACATAAAGGCTGTTGGACAAATGGCTCTGATAGACTTGCTCAGTGCAAGGTGGCCACAGACCTGCAATTTGTATTTGAAAAGAAACGAAGTAGCTCTGAGGCAAAATAAAGGGGAGCACACTGAAGTGACGCCTGCTTCTGTGTTACCTCACCTTTGACATCAATGCCTGTGTACAAGAATACTTATTTGGGAAATGTGCAGAATGTACCTTAAATGATCAGAAACGCATTGTTGGCAGTTTCTTTACATGTCTTTGCAGTGAATTATTTTCTCTGTTAGAAAGGAGGGTGACAGGGAGAAGCAGAGATAGTACTAAGTAAAATGCATTTGGAAAAATCACTTTTAAAAAATTGTTTGCTTGGATATATTGTTTCTAGAATCCAGAAGCCAAGCAGTCTTAAGTATCTACATTATTCATTCATTCATATATTCAAGAGCACTGAAGTCAACCGAGAGAAATGAATTTGTGCTGGATCAGGAACACGGGGGGAGCATTCTAGGCAAGGAGAATGGCTTGCTCTGAGTTTAGCAGGTGTGAAATAGCACCTTGAATTTGAGGACATGCCAATTACTTGATAAGCTGGAGAGAGTGTCAGCAAATGAACCTTGAAGAAGCAGGATCCACATAGTAGAAACCTTATAGATCTTGTTCAGAATGTATACTGTATCCCATAAGCCTTGAGGAGGCATGGAATAAACAACAAATAAAATAGTGCCATTCCAAAGAGTACTTCAAGTGTTTTCTTTTGTAGCACATGTAGTGTGCCACAAACTGTTTTGACTGCTTTACATGAATCAACTCTTACAATACTCATGATGACCCTAAGAAATGAACACTATTATTTTTCCCATTTTTATGGGTGAGAAAATAGACACCTGGAAAGGTTGAATAACTTGCCCAAGATCTTTCAGCTAGCAAGTGGTAGAGCTAGGGTTTCAATGCAAGCAACCTGGCCAAAGTGTCCCTGCTTGTAAGCAACAAGCAAGTCTGCCCAGACCACAATGCAGCACAATAAGCAGTCAGATTCAGTTAGTGACGAGAATAGAAAAACGTTTGTCCAGAAGGATTTACCATGTGACATTCCCAAGATTCACATCTGGTCTTTATAGCACTTGATGTCATCTGTTGTTTGGCTAAGAAAAGAAACTAGAATCTTGGACTGCGATGGCTGATACAAGTCTGTCACCCCGTGAGTGAGCCTAGCCCGCACATATCCACAGCTTTATTCTCTTCTGCTTTTCACATACACGTTATAGGGGAAATTGCATCTTTCAGTGGTTTTCCTAAAGGCTCCTTCCATGTAGCCCCGTGGACTTGTAAGACCTGCCTTTGTTCTTAAGAAGCTTATAGATAAATTGAAGAAATAAGGCACAAATGTGTGAAAATTGAAATGATGGGAAAAGTATACATTTGTGTAGTAATCTGACAATAACTGCCGTTGGGTTCAACAACATTTATGGAACTTGTTTTTCCAAAATAATCAACACAGCTGAGAAAAAAATCACGTGTGTTTAAAAGTTGCTGGGATCAGGCTGATGGTCATGAGGGAAAAAAGGAGGTTGCTTAAATGTGGCTCAATGAGGCTGCAGTTTATCAGAGGCTACAGGGTCCCTTGGGGTGAAGTTGGTGATAGATACTCTGCTCATTGATTTATGCTTATATTTCTGTTTTCTTTTATTCTTTTTGCTTTTTTTCAGAGGAACAGATACAGTCCTTGAGGACATGTCCTCCCGGCACCCACGTACAGCCCTGATGTCGGGTTTGCACAAGAACCAAAAACAGAGATGGCCTTTGCAAGCCACGTCAGGTGTATGACAACCTATGCTTTGTCCACACAGGCGGATTCACATTTCCAAAGCCACGCTGGACTGCCTCAACGGTGACTATAATGTGGAAGAGGGTCACGGTAAAGAGAGGAACGAATTCTTGAGGAAGCATAATATAGAGACCTATTTAATTAAGCAGCCTGAGGAGAGTCTGCTGTCTTTGCCCGAAGACATCGTCAAGGAGTCTGTGAGCTCCTCAGACAGGAGAAACAGCGGGGCGACGTTCACAGAGGGATCTTGGAGCCCCGAACTGCCCTTCGATAACATAGTGGGGAAACAGAACGTAAGTCCTGGCTTCCTTCTTCTGGTTTGCTGTGAATGCATGTGCACCTCCAACCCAGATGCCTCAGGGGAAACGATTCATCTTTAACCTTTTCTCTGTTGAGCATCTTAATCGTAAATGATCAAACATGTACCCTCATGATGGAATTCACTTATGCAGTCAATTTCAAGAAATGCCAGGAATCCCAGAGGGTTCTCAACACCCTCTTCTTTTTTTTTTTTTTTTTTTGACCTAGTTAAAAATAAATGTCATGTGAAGCTGAATTATCAGTTTACCAAAATTAATTCCTCATGTTGGAGAAGATAAACCTCATGCTATGAAACTAGCAACAGAAGAGGAAGGTCAAATCCTTGAGAATGTCTTTTTTTTTTAGTTAGTTGGCTGGCTCAGAGAACTGAGGTACCCTCTGAAATGTAGAATCAGGGGGTCACTGTTGGTTGGGAAATATAATAGCTGCAAGTGAGGTTAAGATGAGGTCATTCAAGAGTAGCTAGTGATTTCAAAGCCGTCAATATGATGCTATTCTTATGTAGCATGGATTTGCATCTTCTATGAGATAGGATGAGCATCCCTGGTGGCCCAGATGGTAAAGAATCCACCTGCAATGCAGGAGACACAGGTTTGATCCCTGGTTCAGGAAGATCCCCTGGAGGAGGGCATGGCAATCTGCTCCAGTATTTTTGTCTGGAGAATCCCAGGGACAGAGGAACCTGGCGGACTATAGTCCATAGGGTCACAAAGAGTCAGACATGACTGAAGTGATTGAGCAGTGCATGCGTTAGACATAGGGCAACACAGTCAGTACATAAAGTGTAAATGATCAAAGAATCAAATTTGTTTTTAAGTATATTTTCAAATACTAGAATCACACTAAACTTAGTGAGATGCTCTTACTCTGAGAGGCACCAGAGAACTGAAGTCAATCAAAGGAGAACTGAAGTGGCTTCAGGAATGTTCCACTGCCCAGAGTGCTCGGTCAGAGCACGGGCAAAATCACCTGTTCTGGCGTGAGTTTTCCCTTTCGTTATTTAGGCCAGGCACACATAGTTGACCTTGTGTAAATTACGTGAATTCATTGCACTTTTTTAAAGAAACTTACCCAAAAAAGTCCATATATAACTCTTGTAAACAGCTTCTGACATGCTCCTGAGCCAAGGAAAAGCTGAAACTACTATGAAGTAAATAGACCAAATTGATAGTATCTGGAGCTTTGTGAAGACATATAGAAGTTAATTGTTTTAATCCACAGAACTGAACATTTCTCGCTGACTTGTCATTAAGAAAAATCTGTCTGCTTAAAGGCATGTGAAATAGAAAAGGTTAAAATACTGAAAGTCTTGCCTCTTTCTTCTGCATTTGAAAGATCGACAGGGTGCTCTGAGGCCAGGGTAACCTCTGTTTCCTTCTAGCTCTGTGTGAAGGAGTTGTAGATCAATGCATGGAACCCATTCCACTGGGCAAAGATGCAGGTTGAACCGTGTCTGCATGCATTGCAAGAGTCAACCCTTAGGTCCTCACTGTTCTTTTGTGAGTATTTACTTTCCTCCCAAATTATTATGCCCACACAAGTCATCACTGATTTCAATACCTACCTCTTTCCATCCCTGAATTGGTGCTCATGGTACAATTTGCTATTATAGAAAATTACAGTCTTAAATACTTCCTGGAGTTGGTGCATGCCCCGCTGAAAGTACCATCTGTTTCCTCTGTCTATTGTTAACTTGAGCCTGAATGCTGGTTATTTTTAAAAAGATGCACACCTCACCCTGAGCACCTCAGTAACTGTGCATAAAGTTGTCTCTCTTGCTTTTTTGCTTTTCCTTTTATTTTTGGTCTTTCCTTTTGAAAAACTCCATCCATTTAAGCTGATTGTGGAAATGGGGATAATTTCTGTTAATAATTGTTCTAGTCTCAGTGTGCCTATCCTTGCTACTAAGAATTGAGAACCCAGAAGAGAGGTAGAGATACTTGGTTTTAATTCATGATTGACTGATCTGGTAGAATTATGTAGGAATACTAGATATATTCCTCTGCTAATTTCCTAATGATCTTAACTGATATCATAAAGATATCATTGTTAATCAAAGATTATTATTTCTGGTGTTTAACCATACCATATATTTCTTAAGATGCCTGAGTTTTGCCTGTATTTACCATCTTCAGGATGAGTAATCTTAGTTTGTTTTGATGTCCTAAGACTTAAGAGCCAATGATATGTAATAACCAAGTGCTACTAATAACGTTTTGGAAACGGTTAAGTCAATTAAAATGGTCACAGGCGCTCAGAGTTTGCTCTTGTGCTTAGCTCTGGAAGTCAGTGAGCCGTATGTGTGGTGCAGGGCTGTAGACTGTGCCTGGAAGAGATCAAGACTGGTCTGGCTGAGCCTGTGCTCTGCCAAATCACCTGGTCAGTGCTACAGAAAGCCCAGACCATCCAAGTGTTAGCTTAGCACAGACAAAATACACGAATGCTTTGTTGGGGGTTTTCTAGCTAAACTGGCCAGATGTTTTAGCTTCTATTGATTCATAAAGTATGCTTTGAAATATTTCTAATGACAGCAGTATGCCATGCTGTAATCGGTGCTATATAGATAGCAGATGTTTGGGTAGTTACATTCTCATGTATTCATTCATTCGATAAAGATTAATTGAGCATCTGTTTCATGCCAACTACTGCTAGAATAATAGAGAAGGAGGGACAGAGGAAAGAAACACTTTAGAGATGAAGTTAGCCAATAGTTTATATGCTTCAGGAAGACAGGGATTGTGTCTGTTCCCTTATCACTGTTGAGTCCACAATCAGAACAATACCTGGCAAATAACAAGGCTTGTTTACAGTTTGCTGATTGAATGAATTAAACAATCAATATGGGTAGAAAAGGAGAAGACCCAATCAAGTTTAACTTCCTGGTTTTTTGCTTGGATCTGATGGGATGATTGGTAGACCTGCCCACCGAAATAAGTGATACTGGAATGGAAGGAAACACTAAAAGCCTGGGAGAGGTCCAAGGAGAGATATCCAAGGCTGTTGAACACACACTTCTGGAGCTTAGGCGTAAAAGGACTACAGAAGGGATGTGAGTCTGGTAACATCTGAGGATAGATGAAACCATGAGAGTGAAAGAGATCATGCTAAGGAATATGCAAAATAAAACAGTAAGAAAGTATAAGACAGAAATGCAGGAACACCAGATGGAGGTAAAGGAGAGTCAGGATCCCATGACAGAGACAGAGAGGAAGCAAAGTGATCAGAGGAGATTAGGCGATGAGGTATCATGGAAGCCTAAGAGCAGAGCATTTGGAGAAGGATGAGGTGATCAGCAGTGTCCAGTGTAGCCAAAAGGCCCAGTGAAAGGACGACTGAAAATTGCCAATTTGAAGTGAATTGGAAAACAACATTGGCAAGAGGCAGATTTGATGCAGTGGTGAATCAGAAGCCAGATTGTCCAAGTTGATATGAGAGAGCTCTGGATTTCCAAGACCCCCAACTCCACCCCAGTCCCCTCTCCACTACCCATTTCAGGAGTCCGTCAGTAGTTTGCAAGAGCCAGGGAAGTCACTTAGAATTATTTCTGGCCCCTATGTGAGTCTTCAGTCCCAATCTACACCTGAAGATAATCTCTTGGTTTAGATGTTGTGCATCTTTCCAGCCTCTGTATTTGTGCCCCACTGGGCTAAAATTGTTGTTTTAGCCCACTCTCGGACACCCTAAACACTTGTGCTTTTCATCCTTTTCTCTTGACATGGGCAGACATCTTCCCCACTGATTTGGGGTCCTGGCTCCCTGAACCCTGGCTCAGATACCTGTGAGGGTTCCTACACTCTGAGCCTGAGTGGAATGAAATTAAGAAAACTAGAAGGCAAGAAACTTATGATCATACGTGGACTATTAAAATGTAAGATTACAAAAGTAGAAGTAGATAGCTGAAGTACACCAAAAGTGTGAGCATTTTGACCTCCAGGGGGATGTCCAAGAAATCTCAAGGCTAGGCTGTTGAGTAAGTCATCAACGTGGTCATTGAATTTCTCAGAACAGAGACAAAATTTGAGATGAAAATGAAGATGTAAGAAAAGGGTCCTTATACTGAAGATCATATTTTCCCCTGCTGGTTGCATGCTATAACTAAAATCTATTTGTAAGCTTGAGCTCTGGTTCATTCAATTGCTTAACAGTCTTAGTCTTTGAGATGCTGAGGATCCCGTAAGGAGAAGACAGACTTGGCCCCCATCTTTCATGAGCTTACATTTTAAGGGAGTAGAGAATGCAGACAATTAGTCAAAACACAAAAGTACTGAGAAGTAAATATAGGTGGATATATAACTAAGAATCACATAGAATTACTGCAGACTTACTACATCAGAGTCCTCTGAAAATTTTACATGAGTGTTGAAAGAGCCCTGCATTTGAATGACCTGAAAAAGAACATTATAGATAGAAGGAACAGCCAGTGCAAAGACCCTGGGGTGGGAAAAAATTTGATGTGTTAGAAGAGCAAAAAGGCCCAAGCGACTAGAGCATAGTGAGAGGGGAAGGAAGGAACACAAGATCAAGTTAAAGAAGACAGAGGTTGAGCTTGAAAACCTGGTTTACTTTGAATCTTATTCTAGGGAAGTGATAGAACTATTTTAAGCTGGCCAGTGACATGATTTGATTTAGATGTTTAAGAGATCATTCCAGCTGCCTGTGGAGAATGGATTGTAGGGAGCAAGAATGGATTCATTAGACAAAGAGCATTTTTACTTATGATTTACAAGAGGATATCAAAGGTAGAAGCTTTTATGTCGCTATAAAGTGCATTGTGTGAGGATATGAATCATCTTAACTTGGTTGTGTGTGTGTGTGTGTGTTTTATTGGAGTCTAGTGGCTTTACACTACTATGTCAGTGTCGGTTTCTGCTGTACAGAAAAGTGCATCAGCCATACATATACTTAACTTGGTTTTTATGACAGGTGATATGCCAAGAGAGGTGGAGCGATTCTTTTAGAAGCCAACCCTTTTTTAAAGCCTGGGTTGTCTCCCCCATTTATTGAGAAATCATCACCATTGTCCCATCCCTCCTTTTCACATTGATCATGACATCAGAATCTAAGCATTTTTCCATTACTCCTCTAGACCTTTTAAAAGAATCACTGGCGGGGAAAGTATAGATTTGGTACTTCTGTTGTATATATTAGTTGTTTCTGTACAGTAGACTGACTTTGGTCATCAGCCCACTCCAGTATTCTTGCCTGGAGAATCCCAGGGACAGAGGAGCCTGGTGGGCTGCCATCTATGGGGTCGCACAGAGTTGGATATGACTGAAGTGACTTAGCAGCAGCAGCAGCAGCATGAAGTTCATATGTGCACTGTGAAGATTGAAAACACAAATGAAATTATATTAGATCTGCTTCCAAACCATCAATATAAGCAAATATCACCACCATCATAAAGCAAATATCACAGTAAAACAGGTCACACCAATGTTTTGGTTTCCCAGTGCATGCAGGTTATATTAACAGTATACAGTAATCTATTAAACGTGTGATAACATTATGTCTTTAAAAAATGTACATACCTTAATAAAAAACATGTTTTTGCTAAAAAAGATAACCATCACTTGAGCTTCCAGTGAATCATGATAGTAACAGCACAGACCACTGATCACAGATCACAGCAGATATAATGCAGTAGTCTGAAATATTGTAAGAATTACCAAAATGTGACACAAAGACACCAAGAGAGCAAATACGGTTTAAAAAAATGGCACCCATAGACTTGCCTGAGGCAGGGTTCCACAAACCTTCAATTTGTAAAAACCACAGTATCTACAAAGTGCAATAAAATGAAGTGCACTAAAATAAGGTATGCCTGTGTTCCACACAGCAAGACAGAAATTAAATGCCTTTCCTTACCAGGAACATAGATAAACATCCATGGAGTCACTAATAGAAGGAGAGAGCCTGGGGCCAGGTACCATGTGGGGAGTATTGCTCAAAGTCTTTGCGTTTCACTCTCACATCAGTCTTACTGGGTCAGTGTGATGTGCCTGCTTTACAAGTGATAAAATTGTGAAATGAGAGAGAAGTTCATTCCCTGAAGGCCACATAGTGAGTGAACAACAGAACTAAAACCAGAACCCGGTCATGTCTGATTCTAAAACCTTCATGCTTTAAATCACGCTGCAGTGTCTCCTCTCTGTGTCCTGAAGATGCATACCAGGCTTCTACTGTCTACCTTGTTTCCTGGTCAGTCGAGCTTAAAAGGGGGTGTGTGTGTGCACATGTGTGTGTCTTCACCCTCTGAAGATGACTCACTTTCTCAGCAGGCATATTTAGAAATTTTCTGTGAAAACTCCAGAAAAGGACCAGTTTTTCCTCCAGGAAGTGTTAGCATGCCCCTAACATCTCACTCGGAGAAGGTAATAGCACCCCACTCCAGTACTCTTGCCTGGAAACTCACATGGACGGAGGAGCCTGGTGGGCTGCAGTCCATGGGGTCGCTAAGAGTCGGACACAACTGAGTGACTTCACTTTCACTTTTCACTTTCATGCATTGGAGAAGGCAATGGCAACCCACTCCAGTGTTCTTGCCTGGAGAATCCCAGGGACGGGGGAGCCTGGTGGGCTGCCGTCTATGGGGTCGCACAGAGTCGGTCACGACTGAAGCGACTTAGCAGCAGCAGCAGCAGCAGCATCTGACTCCCTGAAAGTCCTGATGCGATCATTGTTGGCATGGAAAGGGTTAAGCAGAAAAGTCTCTCATGTCTATGCAGTAATAAAAACAAAAAATGAACCATTTGATTTAGTTGCACTTAGCCTAGAGAACCTTGACTCCAGAAATGTGTAGGGAGTGAGGCTAGCCATGGTTGAAAGCAGGATATAAGAGCATATTTATGTTATTATGTTTTTATCAGTCCCAGCTGGGACTTTGCTTAGATCCTGTTTTCTGTAGCCATTGAAAGAAAAAAACTCTCATCCCATTGCCTTGCTGATCAAAGTCATGCAGACCTGATGTTGAGGGCCCGTTTCCTCATAGTAAGCCGCTTAGCCCTGTGAGTCTCCTAATCTTGGGGCAAATTTCTGCCGGACCTCAAATTTGCCCCTGTGATAGTCAGAAGGGCTGGAACGGAAGCTCAAGAGAATGGAGTCCTGGCTCTGATTCTCCAGATACTGTTGCAGGCCTTGGGCCACCACCACGTCTCCCTTCCAGGCCTCAGGGTTTTCATCTGTGCAAAGGCAGAACTGGACTAGATGGTCCCATGACTTTTCTCAGCTCCAACATTGCCCCTTCAGTTTGTCAGCCTCAGACACATGTTGGAAGTCTGTGGCTATCCTGGTGAGTTACCTCCACTTCAGAATCTTGCCACCCAAAGCCCAGAGAACAATTAATTATTTGTAATAATGGGAAGTAATGGGAATACCCCTTGTTTACAGTTTTCCTAGTATAACAGTTTAACATTACTGTCATCTAATGAACTGTCTTAAAATGTTAATACCAAATCAGAAGCAAGAGTTAAAGCAAAAAAAAAAAAATTATTGAGATGAAATTTCATCTAACTAGGGGATGAAGTCTGCCCTTGCTCTAAGTGTTCTGGATAATTGCATTTTGATTAAACGGAGGGGAAAAATAAAAACCAAACGTCATTATAAACATCGTCACACTTTGCTATCTTTCAGGCAAAATGGTCATTCAGGCAAAATGATCAACATGACCATTGTATTCTCCTGTCAAGACATAACTGATCACTAGGATTTGATTTCTTTCCTTCTGTTTCTCTCTAAAGGTGGGATGCAAATTAAGTGGCAGGCCCCTTCTCTTTGCATATGAAAGGCCAGAAGACAAAGAACACTTTTAATTCAAACTCATTTTACTTTAGCATTTGACTTGGGCAAGTCAGTCCCCCAAGAGGTCCATTTGTTTCCTCATTCAGGCAGTTACTGATTATTCAACTACTTAATGAACTATGATTTGCCAAGCGTTGTACTGCGTCCGAGCTGTCTGGGAGCTCACTGTCCGGTGGTATTACTAGCAAGTCATCAGGCTCAGTGGACATTGCTCTCATTCTAGCATGACCGAATAGTGATCCCAGGTAGTCAGTGAAGACCTTCCCGAGGAGGTGGGTGTTACGTTGAAATCTACAGACAAGCAGGAGTGAGGCAAAGGATGAGGGAACAAGACCCCAGGAGGAGAGAAAAAGCAGGGCGGCTCCTCAGGACCAAAGCACATGCTTCTCCTTCCCCTCTGAGAACACTGATCTGAAGTTTCTACCCCTAAAAATTCCTGAAATACTGGGCAGTGGTCTTGAAGAGGAAGCTGTGTTTTCCGAGTTGGCTGATTCTATGACAAGCTGCTGAGTATCTAATTGTCTGTGTTCAGTCTTGATATAGAGGAAGCCACAGGCAAATTTTCTTCCATAGGTAATTTCTTTTGAACCACTTTTAACATCAAATTAAGCTCTGATGTTCATTGGATGGGACATCTGCAGGCTTTAGGGATAGACACCATGATGGGTTCTGGACATTTCCCTGAAGTCCATCTGGACTCTTCCAGTAACGTGGCTTTTACTGACAACAAAACTCCCCAGGCTGCTCTTAGTTCCGACTCTGAAGATAGCAGCTGAGTTCAGCCAGGAATTAGAGGGATCTGGTTTTTCACTCTCTTCAGAAAGGCAAATGGATTTGAAGCCATCCAGAGAGCATTGAATGGATTAAGAAGGCAATTTGATCCATTAACTTTGATGCAACATTCCCACTTTCTCTGAAGTTCCAGAGATAGACTAAGGTGGACAAGATAAAGGGAGAGATGAGTTTGTGGCTTGTATGGAATTGCAGCTCTGGAAAGGAGCATGTAAGTTGGCACAAGACATAGCCTGTGGCTCCCCCATGGCCAATAGCTGGCTGAAACTTTGCTAAACTCATTGGAGTCTTCTTTCACCAGGGATTGACTAGTTGTTTCAGGAGCCCTAAACATCTGAGGAACTGGACCCAAAGAACGCAGTGGTGGTTTTTTTTAATTTATTTTTACTTTTGATCATGCGGAGAGGCATGTGAAATCTAATTTCCCCCACCAGGGATCTTCACCAATGGACTGCCAGGCAAGTCCCAATAGTATTTTAAATATGTGAAGATAATTGTATGATATTTTAATTGTGTGAAGGTAGGTAGGAAGAGAAAGCAAAAGTCTGTTTGTTTGTTTGTTTTACTTATTTCCTCAATTTGAAAAAATAGAAGTGGATTTAAGTTTTATTCATCTTGGCGCCAGTTTTGCTGGGCTGAGATGTGTCATTGTAAAAGTTCTTCATTGAGTTATGTCAAGATTTTCCCATCTTTTCTCCATGAATACCTTTCATTGTTCTGACCCAGTGCAATTTATATATATCAAAGTTTTTCTTTCCAAAGAAAATTGCATTTGATGTGAGTGAATTTGCATTCCCTCTTTTTAAAGTGAGTTAGCACATGTGTCATGACCCACCATTGCTACTCTGCTCTTCACAAGGAAATGAATGGTACCAACATAAGATGATTCAGTTCCAGCCCAGAGCACAGACAGTGGATGTTTCTGTTGGCCTGGCCAGCTTCATCTTGACTGTTTGTGTATGTACTTATTTTCACTTCACCTGGAGTCTACAAGGAGTTATAGCCCTAATTCCTTGGGTGTTGATGGAATTTTTTGAAAGACCGTCACATCTCAAGGATCTTCAAACACTACTGTGAATTCCAGGTTATGAACCACTAGATTCCATTGTGTCTTTCCTACTCTATGACTTTTGTATCATTTTTAGTCCCTTAAAGGATCTTCTCACAGCTTGAGATGATAAGAGCTCCATACAAGTCATACATGGTAGCCCCCACTCAGGTGTCCATATCTTGAGAGCGCTTCGACACAGGACTGTTCTGAAGTGATAAACTCAGAAACAAACATTAGGAATAATGATAGCCAAGAAGAGCTAAATTAATTACATCAATCTAATAAAGTGTGTGATAGAAAAGTTAGGATAACAGGATGTAGAAACCAGGAAGCAGTCTCTTCTTTTCCCAGTTTTGTCCTGCTATTGTAACCCCCCAGGGTTCTTGGCCTCCTGTATACAGAGATTGATCAAAGGCCAGACAAGAAATTCAGGCAAGGCTTTACTGGGGCCCCTGCTGTAGCTGGAGGGAGCAAGAACAAGTAACAGATTCCCTTGCTTGCTCATTCCCCAAAGTGGGGGCGAGCTTCTTCCTCATATGGGATGAGGGTAGAGGTGTATCCAGGGGTCTGGCCAGAAGGGTGGCTTAGGTCGTTTGTCCACCCTTTAGGTGGTGTTGTGTGCAGGGGGCATGCACAGTACCCTGCTTTTGCTACCAACTCCCTGTTTTTGCTCCTGGCTCTTCCGAAGTGGCAGTTGGGCTTTTTTTGGTCTTTTTGTATCTTTTGTTCAGAATTTGCTCCAACTGCACATGCATGCAGTTATTTTTAGTCCCTTACAATTTCTTCCTGTTTTGTTGTTTGTGGAGAGGTGTGTTTAGGTGCAAGCATTGCAGCACTGCAGCCAAGGGTCCCAGGCCCCAGTCTGTCACCCCATCTCTGTTGAAAAGTTTAGAGGCTGGATTCTGGAAGGTCAGTAATGTGAGCTCCTTTGGAGCTGAATCCAGGAAAGCATCAGTCACTAAACTTAATCATCAAATTGTATAATAAGACCCATAGACTTATGGCACCAAATATGAGCAATTTATCAGCAACTCTTGATAGAATGTAATGGTTAGATAGCATCACCGACTCAGTGGACATGAATCTGAGCAAATTCCGGGAAATAGTGAAGGGCAGGGGAGCCTGGTGTGCTGCAGTCCGTGGAGTCTCAAAGAATCAGACACGACTTAGCGACTGAACAGCAACTTGATGTAATATTTAAGTCATATTCCTCAATGAAAAGAGTTACTTCAGAACCTTTTAAAAAAGATAAAAAGGTAATTCTTATATTTAAATTTTCTGCAAATTTCTGTTAAGTAAACAAAGACACAGATATAACACACACACATTAATTTTTCCCATGGCATTAACATTTCCAAAAAGCCTACATCACTGATGTTCACAAGAAATCTGAATAACTTCGGTCCTGATAGATGTTCATTTACTCATTTCCTGAGCTGAAATTATCTGATTGCCAGCCCAATTCATTGCCAGTACAAAGGGTCACTTGGTCAGTGAGCTAGTGGCCACCTCTCCAGCCACAGCTGATTACATTTTGGTCCAGTCATTTCAGTGCTGTGAGTACTTCGATTCACACCTATCCTGTGGCTTTATAAACAAGCCATCAATGTGTCGGCTTCTCTCTCCCCAGCTCATGAGCCACATCCAGAGCGGAAGTCCTGCCTCCCTCCCTAAGTCCACACCATCCCTCTCATCCACTCCACCCAGTCCTGAGATGAGGTCCAAGCCGGACTTTGCACATCTCTTCCACACATTACTGTGGATGTGATATTTTAAAAGCTAATAATTCACTTGGCAGCCTGCCCCCAAATCATCTAACTTCAAAGTGGCCACATCTAAATGGATGTGCCAAGGTCTGCTTCAGCCAATTCTGCAGCAGTTTAGCAACTATTTTTGATTAAAAATGGCTCAAGTGTGTAATGACAAGAGTACAATCCTATTCCCAAAGTGAGATTAGCATCTTTCTGAGAAATTCAGAGGATGAAATCAGACTTAAGGGATCCCGAATTAGTTAGCAGATGGGTCAAACAGAGCCAGACAAACTCCTGGCCGGACAGAATCAGTGTCAGGCACCGCTTGTCCTGGATTAACCTGGCTCTGAGGTCCTTGGACTAGGGCTCCGGGACCAAGTCTTGAATGCTGGAGCTTCCCTCTGTGGGCTCCGGGTAACCTTGTTTCGAGAGCTGTGCCCAGTTACCTGGAATTGTGGTCAGTCCAAAAATTCAGTCACAAATGACCATTTGCCCACCTCTCAGCCAAAGGGAGGGGCTTCCTACGTGGCACTAGTGGTAAAGAACCCTCCTGCCAATGCAGGAGACCCAAGAGACCCGGGTTCGATCCCTGTGTTGGGAAGATCCCCTGGAGGAGGGCATGGCAACCCACTCCAGTGTTCTCGCCTGGAGAATCCCATGGACAGAGGAGCCTGGCGGGCTACAGTCCACAGGGTCGCACAGAGTAGGAAAGGACTGAAACAACTTAGCACACACGCAGTCCAAAGGCAACCAACCAGCGTGCCTGTGTCCAAAGCCAGGAGCCACTAGTAGGATGAACTGAAACAAAGAATGAGGCATTTAATGTCAGACAAAGGACCCTGAGAAGCGAACCTAGCATATCTGGGACCTAAACCCCCAAATAAGTAAACTGTTTTGATGATCTGCCTTATCAATGTTAGTTAAAAGTTCAAGAGTGAATTTGTGGGGTTCAAATCAGCAGCAAATTAGTAAATGTTTATTGTGGAATCTGCCAGAATTTGGGATACCTCCCTGTTATTGTTTTGTTCTCTTAATCACACACAGTTTGAAATTTCAGACCACAAAGTGACAAACGCGCTTATACATTTTTTATTCCCTATTCAATGCAGCATCCAGCCAACATTCGCACACTTCTGCTGCTGCTCCAAAGTGGGAAGCAGTGAAGGCTCAAATAGCCCAGGCCCCAGACTGACATTGTTTGCTGACAATTGAGAATGGGGAGCCAGGCTACAGAGGGGTACTGGAATCCTGGAGCAGGCTGGCTAGAAATGTCCGGATTATTATTTCAGCCAACAGAGTGGACATTCTGATGCTTGTTATTTCGTTTCCTGGTGCAGAAGCTACGAGCCTATTATGAAAATTCCTTCAACTCTTCCTGTAGTTGTATTCTGTAAACCTCCTCCCACAGTAAGATCTCATTAAACATTCTTTTGATTTGTTTGGGAGACAGGTGATGATGGTATAAATATCTTAAAGAGAGAGAAAGTAAGCAATAGCCCTAATTTTAAAAAAAGCATCAGGCATATCATTTGAATGTGACATTTCATTTTTGTCTCAGTACAGACAGGGAAAATTGTGGCAATCTTGGCTAACACTGCTTGCTTATAAAGAATGGTCTAATTCACTAGAACCTCCATGTTTTTCAGAAGGAAAAATTGTTACATGGCAGGTTCTGGAAAGCTCCATGTGGATATTTTCCCTGGGACCCCCAGCTCAGCGTTTACCCAAATAAATACCACCTAGAACTTTCTTACCATAAAAACATGACATGCATACCCAAAGAAATCTCTGCTCCCCATCCCTGGATTTGAGGGGAAAAAATAATAATTGTTCCACTTTCAAAAGCAACAAGCATTCTTCCTGGAGCAAATAATTTTGGACTAGATCACCTCAAAGCTTTTCCAAGTGAGCTTTCATAAAAAGAACACAAAAATAACTTAAAAAAGAAGTCTTCTCTTCTGGGGACTGGTTGAGGGTGGTTAATAGAAGTAGAAGGAAAAAAATGAGCTTTCCTGGTGGCTCAGTGGAAAAGAACCTGCCTGCCAATGCAGGAGATACAGGAGACTTGGTTCCGATCCCTGGGTCAGGAAGATCTCCTGATTAGGAAATGGCAACCTGCTCCAACATTCTTGCCTGGGAACTCCCATGGCCAGGGGAACCTGGGAGGCTACAATCCACGTGGTCACAGAGCAGGGCACGGCTGAGCATAGCACAGAATAATGTGTGCACCTGGGAGCCCTTCTTCAGGCTTGGTGTTTGTTCCTGGCAATTTCTTCTCCCACCGGCCTATAGTTGCAGGACACAGAAAATGGGTTAGGGACTAAAACATACAATTTCTGCCTTTTCCGAAATCCAAACCCTGCAGGTGACGAGTTTGAAGTGGAGCCACAGAGGCCTCCAGGTGAGGCTCAGGGAGATGCTGCCGTAGGGGTGATGGGAGGAAGCTCTGCAGCAGCTGAGGAAGCTGCTGGGCATACCTGCCTCGGAGTGCAGCCTCCAGCCTGAGGCTGGAAACAGCCAAGGTCTGGGGAGAGGATAAGCCATCTCCGCATAAGAGACAGAGGTCCCTGTGAGACTCTGAGCCTGCTGGGATGGGCATCTTCCCTGGGTCTTTCCCAATCAATAGTGAGCTGGCCTACAGTGCAGGATCTCAGTCACAACTACCTATCAATTAATCTCAAGACTCCATCTCCCGCGGGGCTAAAAGATGACACCCTTTCACTGATGAGGTTAACCTTTGCTTTATTCTGGTTCATGGGAAACACTCAAGCTGATGTTTATCCAGGCATTGGTCCCAGAAAGGACAGTAGGTTAGTGCTTTCCCATCTGTGACCTCATGTTCTGGATTCCAAACACCTGAATAAAACCCCATGCTGAGAAGCGTCATAAAGCTGCCTTTCAAGGTTCTTGCTCTTGGCTGGAATTCTCTTAAACTGTTGTGGCAAATGCCTGTTACCCCAGGCTGATCAAAAACTAGGCATTTAATTGAATAGTAGGAAAACAAACTACCTCTTATTTAATAAATGCAATTTGGTAAACAAAGTCTAAATTTGGAGTCCATTTGGGGGAGGACAGGAAAAGCATCACCAGACTTTTGGTAGCAAGAGATTGAAAACATGCCCTAAGAATAGTCTGACACAGCCATTCAAACTTTCATTCATGCATGCATTCATTCATTCCAAAAGTGCTTATTAAGAATCTATCAAATATGCCAGATGCTGAAGGCTTAGTTACGGGTAAAATGCAGTGCCTGGCCCTCCAGATCAGAGCCTAGAGGAACAGGCAAACCCACAATGAGGCGGTAACAATACATCACAGTAACTGCTGTGCTAAGGATACGTGCAGACTCAATAGGCTTCTTGCAGAAGATGATGTCTGAATTGGGTTTCAGAGAAGCAGTAGGACATTCTACCTAGCTGCCACACATTCAAATGCATAATATGTAGTAGACTGAGTAATTGTTTACTGGGTCATACTGCATCAGTTGCCTAGGCTCCAACACAGGGTCTGATGTCATTTGCATTCGGTCTGATTCAGTGCAGTAGTGACTCAAGGTATGCACAAACTGGAAAGCGTTGCTGTGTCCTATGTGGAAACTGTGTCACCTGTGAAGTGATTGGGAAAGCTGAAGCCATTAGCCTGTGGAAGAAAAGCGGAGGGGAGTAAATAGATTGTATTCAGAAATCAGAAACACATCCACTAAGGAAGAGTTGCAAACAAAACCAGGGAAGAACTTTAGAGTACTATTTCCAAAGTGGTCCTCCATGGACCATGGAGAGGAGATCTGAGCAAAAACTGTTCCATGGTTATAAAAGTTTGGAATATGCAGAGTTTAAAAGCCTGATTTCTGCAGAACTTATCAGTACCTTTATTTCAGTAATGTGTACTGTGAGACTCCAGTAGGAGGATATAAGAATTTTTTCATCCAACACACCAGTACTGAGTCCCTACTTTTGTGCCAGGTTCTGGCATACACACTCCAGACAAAGAGATTCGCAGAAGAGACAAAATCCTTTCTCTGGAGGAGAGTAGTGAGAATGGATGGCGGTAAACAAACAGTGGATCCACATTTCCCAAATCGATTGGTCCAGAAACCATTTTGTAAAGAAGCATTCCTTCATTCCTGTGTTCCTTAGAACAAGATTTTGGGGAAAGAGTTAATTAAGAGAATCTTGTGATGAAATAGAGGGATGATTTCCCCAGATTCCAGAACGGAAACTGTGCAGCATCTACACGGATGCCGTAGAGGGTGTTTGAAGACCGGAATATGTGATCCATAACAGCTAAAGTGTTTTTGACTCAACAAAACTGGATATTTCTAGAGTACACTTTCAGTATGCGATTTTATTGGGAGTAATTTGTTATTTGCTGGCACAAACTGATTAAGGAATACCAAAGTGTATGACTATCCATGAAGCCATAGGACCTGTTTAAAAGAAAAAGCAGGTTGTTGGTGTGTACACAGATAAACATGATTCCGAAAGAACAGTCTTCTGGTCATAAAACAAATGATGAGTTTGAGAGGGTTTATATTCTCCTACCCCATTCAAATGAAGTTTACAAAATCCCGAGCTTCTCAGCAAGACCCTATGTTCGGAAACTTGGGTTCAGAAGGATCTCTGGTTTTCATCTGGACTTTGATGATTTTTTTTTTTCCTCACACATCAAGGCATGCAGGAACTTATCTCCCTGACCAGGGATTGAACCCATGTCCTCTGTAGCTGAAGCGTGGAGCCTTAACCATCTTAAATGCTGCTGAGCGGCTAGGGAAGTCCCAGAGGGTTTAAACAACTTCCACAAATTCATAGAGCTGGAGTGGAGTTTAGAAAATTATGTTCCCAATGGTACTGGGCACACCTCAGTTTGTGTTTGGGGTCTGCTGTGAGCAGCAGAGTGTCTTTCCCACCTCCTCTCTGAGATAGAAGACTGAATTCTGATATTTCCAAACAGTGTAGAGAATTTCTGCCCAAGAAGCCAATAGGAGATCCACAGAGGGCAGGCTCCAGTCTCCTTCACCTTCTGAGATGCTGTTCTAAGAACATTTAACCCCAGAGCTCAAACCCTCTGCCCCAGTATGAACCCTGCTATTCGGTTTTCTAAAACACTGGTACCTGCTTCCTTCTCTTGGATCCAGCTCTCCTCCTCCATACCTCCTCCTGATATTTGTTTTTTTCTCTGCGGTTGCCTCCTTGGCACTCAGTGCTGAAATTAGCTTCAGTATCCTCAGAGCATATACTGTACTTGCTCGTGTTGGCACCTGTGACTCCATCTTTTATTGTGTGGCTGGAGTAAAGGTTTTCAATAAATTCTACCAGTGATAAAGCCCTGCTCTAGAATTCTTTAGAGCCTATGAATTTAGGTTATGTTGAGTATCTCCATGAAGATTAAGAGGAAGAGTCCAACAGTGTCATAGGAGGAATCCTCATGGAATGGACTAGTGGGCTCCATGAGATCAAAGCCCCCAACTCTGGCTCCAGAGTCAGAGAGTCTGACCTGGCTGCAGAGAAGGCTGATGGCACATGAGTAGAATTCTTTGAGGCTCATGAAGTTCCAATACTTTGGCCACCTGATTCGAAGAGCCGGCTCATTGGAAAAAACCCTGATGCTGGGAAAGATTGAGGGCAAGAGGAGAAGGAGGTGACAGAGGATGAGATTGGTTGAATGGCATCACTGACTACTCAATGGACGTGAGTTTGAGCCAACTCCGGAAGATAGTGAAGGACAGGGGAGCCTGGCGTGCTGCAGTCCATGGGGTCACAAAGAGTCAGGCATAACTTAGTGACTAAACAACCACCGCAACATGGGTATATGCAGGATTCAGGCAGGAGGACCTCCAAGGTGTTCTATCAGCTCTCACAGGCTGTTATTTCATGACTGCATCATCTTATCTCAGTCTAGCCTATGGTCTAACATTGGCCAAGATGAGAGGCTGGCAGAGTAAAGAAGATGCAGTGAGTGTGTTCGGAGGCAGAGCTTTCTCTTCCCCTCTACAGAGGTACTACATCTTCCACCTCTTCTCAAGAAATCTTTTGGGGAAGGAGATGAGCCTTGCTGTCCTTATATCCCTCCAGCTCCAACTCTCATGTTTTGGGTCAAAGAAGTTAAAATTGGAGCTGTGAGGGGTGTTGCATTTGGCTGGATCCCGAACTGGTTGATCTTGTCACCTGCGGCTAAGATGTCAGGAGACAGAGTTCCCTCTGCCAAATCTGCTGGGTCTTCCTAAGCCAGTGCTGTTTCTGCATCCATGTGGCCACACCCAATGATCAACCATGGTGGTTGTGCCTTTCCCCACCTCCTGCTGTTTAACCCTGTGAAATGGTGAGAGGTTGCAACTGCTTGCATTTTTGCCTGAAGGAAATTAAACACATATATCTATATGAAAATATAGATATATAACAGTCTATGGGGAAAAAACATTCATCAAGTGTAAAAGGTCTAACAATCTCCATCAAGTTTAAGTAGCAGATTCTGGCTCATTTGACTGTCCATGAGAAATGCTAAAAAAAAAAAAAAAAACAATGCAAGCCATTGGTCCCCAAGTCTCTCCACCACCATTCAAGGAAAGAGCACATGAAAATGTGGAATCTACTTGGCTGGAGAGGATCATTTCTGTGGGCTTTTCAGCTCTGTTTTCCCTTCTGTTATTTGTATTGGTTTTCTTTCTCTCAAACCAGGTATGTGCCTGGTTAGAGAAAGGCTCTTGGTTAACATTTGCAAACCGACAACTCTCCCAATACCTGAACTGAAGGAATTCAGTGCACCTACACAGAGGAAAGGGAAATGTCCCCCTTGATATACTGTTTTTCCAGGTTGTGTTTCTGGGAACCAAATGCTAACTTACCGACTTCTGTAGGTTTCACTGAATACAACTGCATGGAATGCTGTTACTGTTTGCAATGCAACCTAATCTGAACACATTGCCTTTCTTTTTAATCCAAAGGGGACTAGCAGGTTTATTGTGTTTGCATGTGCTTTCCCCCTAGACTCTGGCTGCCCTAACAAGAAATTCAATAAATCTACTTCCAAACCATCTTGCACAAGCTTTGCATGTCCAGTCTGGGCCTGAGGAAATTAACAAGAGAATAGAACATACCATCGACTTGCGGAGTGGTGATAAATTGAGAAGAGAGCATATCAAGCCATTCTCACTGATGTTTAAAGACTCCAGCCTGGAGCACAAGGTAGAGCTGGGTCTCCACAGTGGCTCTTTTTCTGAAATAAATTGTTGTAAATGTTCATGGGACTAGAGAGAGAGCCCAGGGGCTGCGGTTTTGGTTGGTGTGTTTGTGTGTGTTTGTTGGGTTTGGTACTGTCTTTTCTTTTTCTCTTTGAAAATCATGAGTAGACCGAAGGCCATGAAAGGAGATGCTGGTTAGATAAAGAGAGCATCGTTTGCTCTTTATGGAAAAGATGATGGAAAGAACAAAGGAGTTCCTTACACTTTAAGATTGTTAACCCAAGTGACGTTAGCACCCACTTGCCTTTGATTTTCGGTGAATCTGCTACCCTTGTAACCTACTATATGAGGACACCCAACAACCTAATGCAAGCATTAGTGATAAACACTGTCTTTGTTAGACTGTAGACTCCTGTTCTCCCATTTTCCCAGTTGTCCGCTGCTCAGAGTTCCCCTGATGTACGCAGAGTACATGGTAGTGGATTCAGAATTGGATTCCAGTTCCACCTCTGCCACTTCCTTGCTGTGTGATCTTCAGTAAGTGAAGGTGTCTCTGAGCAGGAGATCCTCTCTGTACAATGAGGCTGATGAACATGCCTCCCTGATAATTTAGGATGAAATGCTCCAGGCAATGCCTTGATGAGATCAACTGCTCAAAAGTGGCCACCATTACTGTATTGATGATGACATGGTTTCATGCCCCTTCTCCCCTCCCCCCAGCACCAAACCATGAGTGGGTGCTGTCCCTGGGTAACTAGGCTGCTCCTTTGCACTGATGGAAGCTGACAGACCTTCCTTGGCTGAGCACAGGAGGTGCTCGGCATCTGCAGGAGCCTCCAGCAAGAACAGCAGGGGATTTGCAAGCAAATTTCAGGAGTTTGATTCGATACTCTGCAAAGCTCCAGTGAGCAATTTTTTGCAAGTTTGTTCAGCTGCCTGGGAGATTCTACTTTGCTGGGTTTAGAGAATTCACACTTCCAAGCACATGCTTTATTCCCAGTGAGTCTCTTTGATAACTATCCGAAGGTTGCAAACTCCAAAATTAAGATCTTTACCTGCGATTTACAGTTTGAATGTATTGTATCTATGTACTCACAAAACAAAAGGAAAAGAAACACTTTGCCTATTTAACAACCCACCCACCCCCAACCATTGCAGGTGGATATTTCTTGTTAGTAATATAATTAAATGCATTTTCTATCCTGGCTTCTCCATTGAAGGAGCTAGGAAAGACAGGGTGGTCTTACAAAGAATCTTCTCAATTAGGCTGTGTAAATACCTGTGTCCAGAGCTGTACAAAAACTCCTTTATTCATTCTTGCTGAAGATGTACTTGCTTCACTGATGACCTGACCCCTGCAGACTAGAGATCATTTCTAATGTAATTTTATTCAATAATGTCTGGTGCTGACCTGCAGGCACTGGTGTTGGAGGAGGAACGGATCTAGAGGAGGCACTATATATCAGAGGTTGATTTCTGTGACCAGGGAGGTTCTTCTAGGAGAAGCAAGGGACAGCATCCCCTCCTGAACAGACAAGTGGGGATTAGGACACTGAGAGTCCAGTCTTATACCATCTAGCACATGCTCTGCATCACATGGGCTCCCAGGGGCGGGCAATTGAGGCACACTGGATAGTGCTCACTCCCCTCATGTCACAGAGACAGTCCTCGTTGACTCCTGCTCAGAGACCCTCTCGGGGGCAGCACTACTGCTGAGCAGAGGATGTATCAAAAGTAGTAACCAGTGGTTATTTCACGCTGGAGAAGGACATGGCAACCCATTCCAGTATTCTTGCCTGGGAAACCCCAAGGACAGAAGAGCCTGGCAGGTTACAGTTCATGGGGTCACAAAGACAAGAACTGCAGTTCACGGGGTTGGACATGACTAGCAACTGAACAACAGGCACCATTCTAAGTTATGTGTTTCCCTGGTGACTCAGTGGTTAAGAATCTGTCTGCCAAGCAGGAGATGCGGGTTCAATTCCAGGGTCAGGAAGATCCCCTAGAGAAGGAAATGGCAGCCCACTCCAGTATTCTTGCTGGGAAATCCCATGGACAGAGGAGCCTGGCAGGCTACAGTCCATGGAGTCACCAAGAGTCAAACAGGACTTAGTGACTACATAACAACAATTTCTAAGCTATGAGCACAAACTGACTAACAATGACAGTATGAAATATTGGGTTGGCCAGAGTTCATTAGGGTTTTTCATAAGATGTTACAGAAAAACTCAAACAAACTTTTGGACAACCCAATAGATGTTATAATGAGCCTCCTTTTATAGTTGATGAAATGGAGGCAGGGAGAAATGATTCAATAGCCCACCCAAATTCAAGCTGTCAGTATCGGGATTGCAGTCTGAGCTCACTGTGACCCCAAAGCTAGTGCTCTGGTCTAGTCAGGACACTGCCACTCCCAGGAGCCCTGAGGATCTACTCCCCCAGGCTCTTGTCTAGAGAAGGCAATCCTCTGCCATCTTTGTTCTCTTCTCTTTGAACTTTGGATGAAGTAGAAGGCGCAGGGCAGGGATTTGGGAGAGAGGTCAGGTAAGAAAGGTCCCAGAAGCCTTACCAAAGTAAAAGCAGAGCCTTCAAATCCACAGGACTCCAGAATTAAAGCATAGCATCTGTGTGCAATCTAGTCTGTGGCCAGTGTTTCGGTATACTGGCCTATTGCATCCTCAGGGAAACATTACTATCTCACTCACTTTTGTAAGAGAAAACTGAACCTCTTAGAGGTTAAGTAGAGGTTATAGATCTCAGAATCTGGTTGCCATATTTCATCAACTCTAAGGTACCATCGACTGTGAGGTGTTTGGTTTCTACGCAGCACTAAGAAAAACCACCTAATGGACAGAGTCAACAAGGAAACTCACATGCCTCTCCCTGGGTACTGGTTAGATGAAAAAACAAGCAAACAAAAATCCTCTCCAAGAAGTGGAACTCCAAAATGGAATCCACTTGGTTTTGCCACCTGAGTTCGCACTCTGAATGTGATCTTTAAAAAAAAAAGTCAGGCAGAGAATTTAAAATGGTCTCTGCCAGCAATACAGGATTCCTAGGTTTGATTCCTGGGTCAGGAAGATCTGCTGGAGAAGGGATGAGCTACCCACTCCAGTATTTTGGGGCTTCCCTAGTGGCTCAGCTGATAAAGAATCCGTCTGCCATGCAGGAGACCTGGGTTCAATCTCTGGGTTGGGAAGATCCTCTGGAGAAGGGAAAGGCTACCAACTCCAGTATTCTGGCCTGGAGAATTCATGGACTCTAAAGTACAAGGGGTCGCAAAGAGTTGGACATGACCAAGACTTTCACTTCACTGGGTTCATATTGCCCCCTGGTGACCAGTAGCAGCAATCACAAACCTCCCTGGAGGAATTTAAGATTTTAAGTCTTCACTGACAGTAAGATAACTTTCTGATTTCAGTGTTAAAAGGTAGGGTAAAATTTGTGCATCTTAGATTTGTTGAAATATTTACTGTATTTGTGACACCAAAGTCTTTTCTCTTCCCACTGCCCTACCCTGCTTTTTGAGAGCAAGTTTGGACCATAAAGGTATATTTTCTGAGAGAAAAACTGGAAATGGAAGCAATGATTTTTACCTTGGAAATTCTGTAGGAAGAAAAAGCTTCATTCTGTTTGAACAATATAAGTGAAACTGTTTTCCTCTCCATGTTTATTTGTGAATTGGAGAACACGAAAAACTGCTTTGAAATGTCATCCAGACACTTCTTGGTTACATTAGCTTATAAAAATTAGCATATGTAGCAAGTGTTATGTGAAATGGGACATTTTACCTGCCTCCCAGTATTACATAAATACTTGTTGAGTGATTGAAGACTCAGGTTAGTAAGGAGAATCTTTAAGGAGATTGATTGCCTCACCCTTACAACTGGCCTCAGGCTATATGTTGTGAATCCTAAGATCCAAAAGACATGGGTTGCTTTTGGTCTGACTCTTGGCGGTGGAGTTTCAGGAGAGAAGAATGTGATGTTCTGCTTACTCCCTGCCATGTCATCTCATGGTGGTTCACACATGTCCACACAGAGAAATCTTCCGAGTTAAGCTTCAGAAAGTATGCTCATGACTCCTGTGTCTTAACCAAGTTTAAACAGCACACTTTCCTTCTCTGTCCTCAGGTTTTCTCATCTGTGAAATGAGATGGTTGGGCAGCTCCTGGTAGCTTTCAGCAGTCAATGCTTTGAGGCTGTGAGTTCCCGGAGGTCATGATGAACACATGTCTTGGTTTGCCCAGTTTACATCCGTTTTCTCAATGTAATTATAAATAGCAGCTCCATTCACTCAAAAATCACATGGGTGACAAGTCATGTGACCCCAGGCTTGGATCTTGGCCAGGTTAGAAGTAGTGATTCTCAACATCTTCACCCCCCTGCAACCACATGAGATTTCTGGGAAGACTCCAGAATGGGGGCGGAGCCCTTATCCAGTCATCTAAGGTCCCCTCCACTAAAGAATTTTCTGCCCATCTTTCACTTCCAGCTAAAATTTCCTAAGGGAGCTTACAGATCTCACAGGCAAAAAAAAATTAGAACTGTGATAAAGAGATGTAGGAATCACGGCATTTGTCACATACTGTCAATCATATTGGGTTTTTTCTTCTATTATATATGAATTTTTTTGCAAAAAAGGTAATGCATTTGCCCTAGCGAAAGCTTATACCAAGCATATAAGGCAAAATGAAGAAAATGACACCTCTTATGATCTCAGCCCACAATACCCATTGTTAATATTTTGTCATGTGTCATCCTAGTCTTTCATGAGTGTGATTCTTTTTACTTACCCATGCAATGTGTCTATTAAAACAGGGCCATTTTATACATCATGCCTTGTAAGACAATGTTAAGCATTCTTCACTTGAACTTTTCCCCACAGTAATAAATATTTAGTTACAAAATATTTTTTGTAACTGCATACTATTCCCATGCATATTTTAACTACCTTTGGCTTTTGTTCCCTCAGTTTTTAACTATTACAAATTATAAATTGCATTGCCATTACCAGGGTCATAGTTAAATCATACATCCATGTTTAATTATTTTCTTGGGATACAATCATAAAAATGGGCATAAGAGAATGCACATTTTAAAATACTTGATTTCATTCTGAAATAACCCTCAAAAATTGTGCCTATACTTTTTAAAAATTGCTGACTTGATAAGATACAAGGAGCTTCTTCTTGCCGTATTTAAAAAAATTATTATTGAGGTTAAATGTCTTTCTGTACATGTTTTTTATGTTTTGGTCTTTATATTTCTTCTTTTGTGATCTTCACATTAGTCTTAATTATGTGACTTGAATGTTTGTCTTAATTGTTTTCTTTTATTGTGATGCTCATTTCTGTCTTATTGATTTGTGAGTGTTCTTTATATAGTGAGGATCTTAATCCCAGAACACTTATAGAAAGGTGATATTTCTCAGCCTCTACCCCTTATTTCTCTTCTAGAACAAGGCTCTGAATGAAGCTTAGATGAGGAAGGCAATTAATTACAATTACTTTGATTTCCAAGCCAAAGAAAGACTTTAGTGCCTTTAAGAGAGCTTAATCACACGGAAATAGTTACTGGAGTGACTTCACTCAACTTGATGTTACAAAAACATCAGGACCACCTCAGAATGAGGCAGCTTCTTTATTTTGAATAAAGATTAAGATATGTTTAGTACACACTTCAAAATTGATTGAAAATTTATGTTTTAATGTGGAGTGTTTTATGTTTGAAAGTGAAAGTGAAAAGTGAAGTCGCTCAGTCGTGTCTGACTCTTTGCGACCCCATGGACTGTAGCCTACCAGACTCCTCCATCCATGGGATTTCCCAGGCAAGAGTACTGGAGTGGGTTGCCATTGCCTTTTAGTGGGCTGTTAAAAATCAAATCATATCTATGGCAATTAGATTTCCTTCCTTCTTTCAATGCCAGTATTTTCCTGTTAAATTCTGAAATTTTTTCTTTGAGAAATCAAGGCCTCTTTTGGCACCCTTACAAATTTAAGCAATAAAAAGCCTCTTTGTCCTAGGCTAATAGTTTTCAAATTTGAAGATCTTGTTTAAAATGTACCCCTGCCCATCACTCTGTCCCTAAGATTCTGATTTTGCAGAGGGACCTACATTTTGAGAAAACCCTCCTGGGATTCTGTTGTCCTGAGTTGCCAGCCACACTTCTCCATCCTTGGCTGTACTTTGAAACTTGAGCTAGTCACTTGCTTCATGCCTTCAGGTCACGTCAAAAGGTCCTGGGTTCATAAACAAGGTCCACATGGTCTCAGATAAGCCTAGAAGGATTGTCTCCATAAGCCTTCCAAGGGCTCAGGCTTGGGGGTCAAACAGACACTGGTTCAAATCCTACTTTGAAAATAGTTGTAGGTGCAATGGAGACTTGATTAACTTACAGATCATTATTGGATAATAACAAGTTGATAGACACCCCTGCATACATGCCAAAGCTTCATTTATTTCATAAGTGTTTGAGTGAGTGAAAGTCGCTCAGTCATGTCCGACTCTCTGCAACCCCATGGGCTATAGCCCACCAGGCTTCTTTGTCCGTGGGGATTCTCCAGGCAAGAATATTGCAGTGGGTTGCCGTTTCCTTCTCCAGGGAATCTTCCCAACCCAGGATCGAACCCATGTCTCCCGCATTGCAGGCAGATTCTTTACCATCTGAGCTACCAGGGAAGCTCACAAGTGTTTGGTCTTTGTTAAAAGACAGAGGAAAGAACATAAACTTGTTTACTGAGTAGACATGACTTGAACCCAATTCCTGCTAAATACTGGCTGGGTGATGGAGGCCAAGGTGTTTGATCTCAGTGAGATGACGGTGATCATACCACCTGCCCTTCATTGGATTGTTGTAAAAATCAGATGACATAATACACATATAATAGATGTCTGAATAAATGCAATAGTTATTTTTTCCCTTTCTTTCTGATGAATTCTATGCCAATCCAATTCTGGGTGAGGCTACATCCTCACTTAAATCTTACAATTCTACAGCTTCTTTAGAGAAACTACTTCATTAAAAACAGTGGTAAAGAGCAATCTTAATGTGTCTTATATCTCAGGGTACTAGGGTTATGACTTTCATAAATTCATAACCTTGTAAGGTATATAATAATCAAGTACACACCCATAGCCCATAGATAGTGCTTGCTATGAACTAAGTTCTGTGCTGAATATTTCAAAACATTCATTTAATATTACTTTTATTATGTTCAGTAACCACATAAAAACAAGGATTTGTCACACAAAGAAACCTTTATATAATCCTTTGCTGAGTACAGTTGGTTCTTATATCTGTTCAGAATTTCACTCAGTTTTCTCTATCCTTTATAAAGAAAATCAAAGCTAACCAAAGGCTTAAGAGATTTCAGGAAAAATATGTCACAAATTTTGAAATATTTCTTCTTTCCATAAACTCATATTGGAGTTATAATGAGTGAACTAAAATAGGGAAGAGTTTCAGCAAAGCAGAGGAGGGTAGCTAAATGAATGAAAAATCTCTTAAGATGTTGGATTCTGGGATTAAGTAATGAGAAAAAATGCTTTTGTCTATTTTGGGAAATGTTCAGAATGTGTTGAAGCACACTATTTTTTATTTAGATGCAGACGAGAGATACATGGAACACTGAACCAAGTGATCTCTGGTTTTTGAAGGAATTATTCCTTTGTAGCCTCAGGTTATTCTTGAGTTTTATTGCTCTAGTAAGGTTCAGACTAATAAGAATATTTAGACCATCTTCCTCAGGTAAGATGGACAGATTTCAAAGATGCTTGGGGGGAAAATCATTCCTATTCAAACAATAGCTAAGTGAGAATCCTTTACATTCTTCATATTATCTTGTAAAATTACTACTAATTCTACACCCTCTAGGAGGTCAAATGAGATCAAGGGCTGTGTCACTTGTGTTTTGTTTTTTTTTTATCAGATCAGTTAGCTAGCTCCAGTACCACAAAGCCAGCGTTTTCAGAGTCAGGAGGACCAACTTCATCTGTAATAATCTAGTATAGAATGATACAGTTATGATGATTTCAACCTAAAGTTCATCATCTCAGTCTTTAAAAGTGATCTGATGTTTTATGTGTGGGTATAAGCATCATCTAAACCTACGGGCTTCTAAGCAAAAAGTCAAGGAGCAGTTATCATTCTCATCCCCTCACCATGGCTTGGGCGACTGGGTCCTCAAGAAAGGAAGAGTCTTTCCTCCCCACAGTGAGAGATTTGGAGAAGGGTGAGCTGGGAGAATGGTGGGTTGTAAGCTTTGTAAAAGTTCGTCTTGGAATTCTCATATGGCAATCCATCTCCCTCCCCAGGAAGACTATAATACATTGTGTGCATAGGCGCTCAGTCTTGTCTGACTCTTTGTGACGCCATGGACTATGCAGTCCATGGGATTCTCCAGTCTAGAATACTGAAGGGGGTGAAAGTGAAAGTGAAGTCTCTCAGTCGTGTCTGACTCTTTGCGACCCCATGGACTGTAGCCTACCAGACTCCTCAGTCCATGGAATTTTCCAGGCAAGAATACTGGAGTGGATTCCCATTTCCTTCTCCGGGGGATCCTCCCAACCCAGGGATCAAACCCAGGTCTTCCCAACCCAGGGATCAAACCCAGGTCTCCTGCATTGCAGGTGGATTCTTTACCAGCTGAGCCACCAAGGAAGATCATAATACATTGTCATTGTCAAGACAGATTTACAATACTATGTTATCATTAAGGATCTTCTGTCATTCCTGGGGTGGCATCCTCTCTGTCTCACACTTCTGAAGCTGTCCATCTTAAATACGCATTAGCATGATTCCTTGTGACTTTGTTAAAGATGAGACCACCTGTGTTTGAAGGTCAGATCTCTTAGGAAGAAGTATACCAGTGAGACATTCCTCAGATACACCTGTCCCTCATAGAATTACCTCCTGGTAATATTTTGGTTAGACACCAAGATAGGAAATAGAGTCTATTTCAAAATATGAAAGGACTGAAAATTAGTTTCTTGGTTTTTACTGTAATTATGTCTTTCACCCAAATGATCTAATTTAAGAGTGCTCTAGTCAGTGCCAGGTCTCACAATGCATGGATCCAACAATAGAATGGAGGTTACATTCTTTAGTTCACTCATGCAAAATGAGTAGATTGTCTCAGTTGAGATTCTTAACATATTAACTTATATTAGTGAGAGATGCGCTAGAAAACTATCATTCTTCAAATTAGATTTATCCAAAGATGGAATGGGCTGTCAACTGAGGGACTGACTTCTTCATCACTGGAAATGTTCCAGTAGGAGTTAATGGCTCATTTCTGAGGTTTTACCAAGTGAAATCAGCATTCATTAAAGTTAGATCAAGGTGACAAATAAAATCCCCACTCCACCTATAAAATTTTTCAATCCAAATAAATACATGAAAAAAAAAGACAAAAATAATTGTGGTTTGGGCTAGATTATTGCTTTGGTCTGAAGTGTCCTCTACAACTTATAGAGATGTAAGAATTTAGTAAGTACGTTTTAGCTCATAGTCAAAATTGCTCCTTGGAATAAATGCTATGACAAACATAGATGGCATGTTAAAAAGCAGAGACATCGCTTTTCAGACCAAGGTCTGTATAGCCAAAGGTGTGTTTTTTCCAGTAGTCATGTACAAATGAGAGAGTTGGGCCATAAAGAAGGTTAAATGCTGAAGATTTGATGCTTCTGAACTGTGGTGCTGGAGAAGACTCTTGAGAGTCCCTTCAACAGCAAGGAGATCAAACCAGTCAATCCTAAAGAAAATCAACCCTGAGTATTCACTAGAAGGACTGATGCTGAATCTGAAGCTCCGATACTTTGGCCAACTGATGCAAAGAGCCAACTCATTGGAAAGACTCTAATTCTGGGCAAGATTTGGGGCAGGAAGAGAAGGAGAAGGGGGCAACAGAGAATGAGATGGTTGGATGATATCACCAACTCAGTGGACATGAGTTTGAGCAAACTCTGGGAGATAGTAGAGGACAGGGAAGCGTGGTGTCCTGCAGTCCATGGGGTTGCAAAGAGTCAAACACAACTTAGCAACTGAACAGCAACTACAACAACAAATTAGAGAATCTAGCAGAGTGGGGTGATTTCCCTCTGACCCACCTAGGATGATTTCCCAGGCCTGTCTCAGGCAAAGAAACATAAAAAACTAGAAACTCTGTCCATCACCTTTGTAAGCTAACTTCCCTAGTCATATCTCTATAGATGAAGAATATAGAACGGGCTTTTCCTTGTGTGAGCACACTTCAGTTCCAAGCTTCCTTATGAAAGACCTAGGAAGTCATAGGTCCTGATGGCTCTGAGTTCATTTATGAACATGTCTTTCAAGAGAATGCAGGGCCAACATCCACAGACAATGAACAAAATGGAACACAAGTTCTTCCTGCTCTACGTCCTTGGAAGGGAACCCAAGTTCCAACCTAATCAAATCAAGTAGGAAATTTTCATTTTTAAAACATTTTTTTAACTATTTGAAAGTTGGTGGTCCCTCTTATTCTGTTGCATTTAATAAAATCCACTGTATCTTTTATTTTCTTCCCTGTTATTCATTCACCTATTTAGGCCTTAGGAAAAAGGTTCTTTATTTTGCTTTGCTTTGTGATGAGGATCCATAAATTAATCATGAAAATGCAGCAGTGCCAATGTATTAGACTGATTCATGAAGTGTTTTAAGGTCCATTCTTTGCCCAGATCATGCTTCACTTTCATTCTAATGAAGATTTACATAGACTCAAATTTTTAACACGTTTTCTTTCTTTGTATTGTAAACCACATCACTGAAATATGATCGTTCGCCTTGTGAAGATGATTTTATCTTAAAAACAGCAAAATCTCAGCAGATAAATGTTAAGTAGTTAGAATAGGAAAAAAGAGTCCAGAATGGTGGTGGCTAAAAGACAAGGAAGGGAAAAGCCCCCGAAAATAGAACAAAGGATGGTCCGAGGACTGGAGTGGGGACCTCAGGTAGAACAAACAGCATTCCTGGCTAGCCCAATTTACATAGGGCAGACCCAGGGGAGGAGAAGAAATGTGTAAAAAGAGGAGCCAAGGGTCCAGGGGTGTCTCTCTCGCTCGCTCTCTCTCGCTTGCTCTCTTTTCTCCTCATCTTTTGGATTGGCATGCCCTCACGCCTCAAGGATGTATTTTCCTTTATTTTCTAAATAAAACTGAGCTGTAACATGGAGCTGTAACTCTGATCTGCCTGAGAGCTGTGACACCGTCTGTCCAAGAGCTGCGATTGTGACATGGTCTGTCCAAGGGCTGTGATGCTGGTCCATCGCTTCAGATTTTTGTTGTGATGAGACAGAACCGAGGAAATTACACACTTCCCTGACATAGTATGGACTTCCCTGGCGGCTCAGATGGTAAAGTGTCTGCCCGCAATGTGGGAGACCCAGGTTTGATCCCTGGGTCGGGAAGATCCCCTGGAGAAGGAAATGGCAACCCACTTCAGTACTCTTGCCTAGAAAATTCCATATGGAGGAGCCTGGTGGGCTACAGTCCAAGGGGTCGCAAAGAGTCAGACACGACTGAGCGACTTCACTTTCTTTCTTTCCCGACATAATATGGCCGATGAGACCTTGAACTTTGGGGTCAAACAGTCTAGAGTCCCTCTTTACAATCTGTGAGGTCCTGCTTGTGTTACTCAATAATTCTAATTTTCAGTTTCATTATCTGCAAAATGGGGATATGATAAATACAATCTTCTTAAAAATGTTGATATGATAATTAAATGAGATCATCCACAAGAAGCACATTGCCTATTGCCTACTCATTATTATTCAATTTGTTATACTAGATTTTGGCTCTTTTCTGAACTGACCCTTTCCTGAATCAACCAAAACCCTACACATTGAAAAATAATAGTAGTTGTTCCTTTCTATCAGCAGGGCATTGATTCCAGGACCATAGATACCAAGATCATACAATGATGTAGTATTTGCACATAATCTACACGCATCCTCTCATATACTTCAAATCATCTCTAATTTGCGTACAATTCAATGCTATGTTAATAGTTGCAGATACAGTGTAAATACTATGTAAATAATTACCAGTGAGTAGCAACTTCAGGTTTTGCTTTGGGAAACTTTCTGGAATTTTTTTTTTCACGAATATTTTTGATTTGTGGTTGTTTGAATCTGCTGGTGTGGAACCCCTGGATACAAAGGGCTACCTATAATCAAAATTCTAATCTAAGCTCTCAAAGGAAGCATTTGTAATTTGTTCCAAGTATTATGGCCTTTTTAATGGGTATTAATCTCATCCACAGTTAGCTCAGTTACTGTCTTCAGGCCATTTCCTGTCCAAAGACAATGGTGTAGTAGAGCAAAAACTCCACTAGGAGCCAGGAGATGTGTCTTATTGTCTGAACTTTGCCACCAACCACTTGATTGACTTTGACCTGTTCTTTCCCATCTCTGATTCTCAAGTTCCTCATTTTTAATGTATGCAATGGCCAAGTCCTCTTATACATCAAGGACTTGGTGAATTATAAGGGCCCAGTGGTCATTTCCAAGGACACTTTTTCCAAAGGTCCACGGAGAAAGGACAATTCTACCTGTTTGGTGAAGGATCTTTTAGGAGGCAAAGGAAGGAATAAGGACAAAGTCTTTTCCTAAGACAAAAGATCACATAGGAGATTGTAATTCCCATTAGAAGAATCCTTTCTAACATGATGGACCCATCAGTCAGCAACATTTTGGGGCGCCCTATTGAGTGCAAGGTACAGTTATGTACAGAAAAATCGAAGACAGTATTCTAGAAAGCAACACTTGCAAGAAAATGTAACAAATACAGTAAGTCCCTTACATACGAGTGTTTATGCTGAGAACTTTCAAAGATGCAAGCGTGTGTTCTTCAGTGTTAGGTGGGAGTGAACTTGCAGCTTGCCCTCTGCCTCCTACTGCTGACGACCCTTCAGCCCTGCCATCTCCCACCTCCTCTGTCTCCTCCATCAGTAACTCTTCTTGTCTGTTCACTCGATGCCAGCCCCTGTATGCCAAATGTTGTACTTTCCAAGGTACTGAAGATTGAAAATGCATTCTTTATTTTCTGTGTTTGTTTGCTTTTTACATATGCTATTTTTGTGAAAAGTACTATAAGCTTATTACAGTATAATACCATAGAGCGATTATGTTACTTACCTAGATTAACTTTGTTGGACTTACGAGCAAACTGGACTTACACACTCTTGGAAAGGAACTCATTTATATGTAGGGGACTTACTGTATAGCAATAAAATATGTATAATTCATTGATTATAGTAAATAATTATATAAGGTTACCATGTGCTATATCCACGACTATAAGCACCTTATGTAAATTGACTCATTTCATCCTCCCAGCAACCCACCCAAGATAGCTTTTATTACTGTCCCCTTTTTCTGGGTGAGGAAACTGTGACATGGAAAACTTGGTAAATTTGTCCAAGGTTACGTTGCTCCTAAGTGTTGAAGCTTGGATTCAAACCCTGGTAGTCAAGCTCTAAATTACGCCATGCTCACCACTAAGACATAAAGGAGTAAATGGGGCCAAGTGAGGACAGAGAAGAGGCAAGATAAAGAGTCTAACTATGGCAGGAAGGAGAATACGTGTAACTTAATATAGCTGTGAACCAGAGCCTTCAGATCTTCACAAGTCAAGAGGAAGTGAAATGAATCACCACTCAGTCTCAGCACCCTCTCATTCTAAGCCAATTAGGGATGTTCTTTCCACAGTTCTGTCTCCTTTGCATTTCCAAAGTAACAATGCACTCCATTATGAAACCAATATTTTATATTTAATTGGTCTCATCTTCACAAATCTTATAAGTTTCTTCCTTTCTGTGACCTGTGCTAAGCACTGGAGCTCAAACATGAAAATGATAGCAGTTATTATTAAATTCTAGCATAACAAAATACAGTAAAATGGAACAGCTTTGCAAAACCTATGAATTATATTCATTTCCCCATTTGACAGATAAGAAAACTGAGGTTGAAAGGAATTGGCTTTGTTCACTGTGAAACACTGACAGGGTGGAGGCTTTGGGGGCCAAGTAAGTCCTCCTACTTTATCACCAACCAACTTGCCATTTGAAGAAAATGAGCTTGCTCAAAATCATGTTCACTGAGTCAGTGATGCCATCCAACTATCTCATCCTCTGCTGCCCTCTTCTCTTCCTGCCCCCAATCTTCCCAGCATCAGGGTCTTTTTCAGTGAGTCAGCTCTTCACATCAGGTGGCCAAAGTATTGGAGCTCCAGCTTCAGCATCAGTCCTTCCAATGAATAGTCAAGGGTTGGTTTCCTTTAAGATTAACTGGCTTGATTTCCTTGCAGTCCAAGGAATTCTCAGGAGTCTTCTTTAGCACTAGTTTGAAAGCATCAATTCTTCGGCACTCAGCCTTCTTTATGGCCCAACTCTCTCAACTGTACATGACTACTGGAAAAACCATAACTTTGACTATATGGACTTTGTCAGCAAAGTGATGTCTCTGCTTTTTAATATGCTGTCTAGGTTTGCCATAGCTTTTCTTCCAAGGAGCAAGAGTCTTAATTTAATGGCTGCAGTCATTGTCCACAGTGATTTTGGAGCCCAAGAAGATAAATTTTGTCACTGTTTCCATTTTTTCCCCACTTATTTGCCATGAAGTGATGGGACCGGATGCCATGATCTTAATTTTTTGAATGTTGAGTTTTAAGCCAGCTTTTTCACTCACCTCTTTCAACTTCATCAAGAGGCTCTTTAGTTCCTCTGCTTTCTGCCATTATGGGGGATTATATACAAGAAAAATTATTATCATTGTTTTTAAAATCGCATTATCAAATCTATGTAACCAAGTTGGTTTGAAATCAGTCAACAAAGAATAATTAGGTCTTGTGCAATTGGTTGTTAGAAAGAATTCAGACATTTATCATTCTTTGAATTAACTGCTTTGTGACTAGCTCTTATTTTGAAGTGGGTATGTGTGGGTCTCTCTGATGGTGCCCTTTCTTAGGCAGTGCTCTGGAAAACTGTCAGTAACATGAATTTTCTATCATTTTATCAAGAGTGAAGGTGCTTCGTGATTTTTCAGGGACATGTTCACCTCTAGGTATGGAGCAGGTTGTCAGCAAACAGGCGCTGGACTCAGCACCAGTGAGTAGAAAAAACATTGCCCTCTGACAGCAATGAATGTGCAGTTTCTGAGCTGCGTTGGTGCCTGCACCATGGAGTTCACTAACTGCAGGTCATTTCCACTCTCCAAATCACAGCCATGACAGTGAGCAGCAAGTTCAGTCTAAAACCCAGACCACACCAAGGAGTAGGCAAGAGAGTAAAAATCATGCTACCAGGGATTGGACTCCCAACAACAAGTTGGACTGATTTTACTATTTCATTGACCCAAGCAAGTCTTCTTTTGGTATTAGGGACATAGAACATGAGAACTCTATTTACTGGCTTCCTTCATAAAATCATGGTGAAATTCAAATTGGGAATCAAAGACATTGCAGTCAGACTTAGCTTTCTGTTCCCACTCCTCAAAATGTTGTGTGCTATGTGGGCTATGGTGAGTTACTAGACCTCTCTGGCATTAAGACAAAAAGAGGGACTTGGTTGTAGGCTAACTTTAAGATCTTTTTCAGTTTTAAAAAATCCTTTCTTCCTTCTGAAGGAATTGGATTATTCCTCAGTTTAGTGACTCAAAGACAGTTCAGGAAACTAGGCAGGACTAAGACAAGTATATACACGTTCAGTGCTGACCTTCCAGAAGCTTTTAAGGGTGGACAATGAAATTACTGAGTACTCTGGATAATCAAAATAAAGTTAGTACCATTCCCCAGGGCCACCTCGAGCAGACAACAGAAGGACAATCAAGCATATTGGTCCATCAGTCTTGGTTTCTCTTGTACAAAATGAAAGGACTGCCCTTGCTGGAGATTTTCTTGGCCATTTTCTATTCTAAGACTCCATGATTTTATTTTTCAATAGTTTTCATGAAAAAGGGAGGCAGAAGGACTCTATGGTCAAAAATTTCCTTTTGTCCCCAAGAGCAAGATCCTTAAATGACTTAACGTTTACTCATGAAGAAAGTCCATGTGAATTTGATTTGCTACGTATATGGATGTGTGCTCTTCTGTTTTGTTCAGATGATGTGAGTTCAGAGGAAGGAAGAGAACTGATTTATAAACTCATGCAAAGTCCCTCTCCCATTCCCTTTTGCTATAAAGGAAATTGGTTCCCTTTTGCTATAAAGGAAATCATATTCACCCCTGGGCTCTCACTGGAAGGCTGGTGGGAGGGATGGAGGTAATGCCCGCAAAGATTTATTAACATATGGATGACTCTTAATGTCAAATATATATATGTGTATATATATATATACACATATATATATATATAAATGCCTTATCTTTTCTTGATGTTTCCCCCTGACTCCAAACACTGGTAAAAACTTAACTTTTCCAAGAGACCAACGCTGCTGCAATGTAATTCATTCTCCCTTTTTTTTTAATTACAGTATTCTCAAATGAGGGATGAAGTATTCAAATCAAACTTGGTCTGTGCATTTATCGTTCTTCTATTTATCACGGCAATACAAAGCTTGCTTCCTTCTTCAAGGTAAATATAAAAGGACTGAGTTATCAGATGAAATGTCTCTGAGAGCTGATGGGCCCTCACCTGGAGCCAGCCACTGACCTTTTCAAGGGATCGGAATTTGAAATAACAGGATCTCAGATTCATAGCCAAATATTTGATGATAGCAGGGTCTGTTTTGGTTGTATAACTCTGCATAATAACCTCATTACTCTCCCAAGGCAAGAGCTTTTTCCCAATCTCAATAGAAACAACAACAAAAATCAACATAGGGTTCCCTCGTATTTGACATGGCACCCATGAATGCAGAAAGTAAGTATAAATCCCTCCATCACCATCAATGGGTCCCTTTGTTAACTGCATCTTTATTGTTCATAGATAGAGTATCCTAGCTTTCAGGGTCAGCAAAATTGGCACTCTCATAATACTGCAATCAAATATATGTGGCCATTCCCTGATCCAAATTCTTTACATATACCAACACATTTAATTCTCATGACAACCCTATGGGGTAAGTACTATTATTATCCCCACTTAAAAAGGAGAAAACTGAGGCTCAGGGTAGTGAATAGAGTTGCCTAACATCTCACAGTTAAAAAATGTTACAGCCTAGATTCAAACCAGATTCCACAGCCTGGAGATCTTAACACTCTATTAGACACAGACTTGCATCATACAGGTTACAGGTGCAAGAGCCAGCATTTGAATTTAGTTCTAGATTCATCCAATGGCCATGTTTTTTGCTGTCTCCTGTACGGGAAGGTAGCACTTGCCTTTTTCAGATAAATTCCCTTCCCCCTAAACTTGCCAGGAATTTCCCCCTGTTGCATGGTTAAAAATAACATCAACAAATATTAGTTGAATGTCTAATACAGGCAATGCAACTCGCCGGCCCCTCGGGATGGTATCATTTTGCAGGAGGAAGTCTGCATCTCCTAAGACATAATTTAGTGAGAGAGAGAGATTTTAATAATGGCTTCCAGTTACTGAGCATCTATTATGTGCTAAACCCTTCACACAGATTGTCTCAATAAAGCTTCAAAAATAACCAATAAGTGAGGCAGCATTCTAATCCCCATCCATATAGTGATGGAGCTGGATTAACAGAGACAGTCTGTGCTTTTAATTACTTAATTGGTTTATGCCAAAATCAGTGATTCATCCTGCCTAGGTGGTTTAAAGAAAGTTGGCAGAAGGGTTGATGTTTTGAGCTGAGCAGGATGAGGGAAAAAGAGTGGAAGGGTGTTCCCAGTTTAGAAAACAGTGCAGGAAAAAGCCCAGGGATGTGAAAAACCTCGTGTCTGTAACACAGTGAGTAAGTGGAAGACTCTAGAGCATTTGTAAAGCATTTGTACAAGGATTTGGTGGGGGCCATGGCTGGATAGGGAGGTAACCAGCAGGAGTTCAATGTCAGCATGCTATGTTAAGGAATTTTATAATTGAATCTGGAAGTAAGAAGGAGACCCTGAAGGTTTTTGAGGACTGTTATAGCACAATTCTGTGAAAGAAAGATGTTCGACTCGAGGGCATGGCAATGCTTGACCTTTTCCTGATTAGCAAGGATATAAGGAGAAAGAATCAAACCAGTCAGTCCTCAAGGAAATAAACCCTGAATATTCATTGGAATGACTGATGCTGAAGCTGAATCATCTTTGACCACTTGATGTGAAGAGTCAACTCATTGGAAAAGACACAGATGCTGGGAAAGATTGAAGGCAAAAGGGAAGGGGGGCAGTGGAGGATGAGATGGTTAGATGGCATCACTGACTCAATGGATATGAATTTGAGCAAATTCCAGGAGATAGTAGAGGGCAGAGGAGCCTAGTGTGCTGCAGTCCATGGGGTCACAAAGAGTCGGACATGACTTAGCGATGGAACAACAACAAAGGAGAAAGGGGATTCCGGGAAAATGGTGATACATCTCTGAAATTATATGTTTCTGAATTTCTCAGAATCTGAGCAACTAGATAGCAAAACCAAAAACCTCAAGGACCGTATTTGCAACAAACAGAATTAATGTGATAGACCCATAAATTTCAAAATGGGAATGACAGTCTCCCAAGAGCCCCAAGACTGGTATGATATCAGTATCTGTGGAAGGAATTGGAAAGAAACAAGCAGATATCTGTCAGATCCAGGAAGAGAAGAGTCCCAGTATTGCCAACAGATGTCCACTGGAAAGTGCCTTGGACCAAAGCACAAAAGCAACTGAAAGTGGGAAAGGGTTTGCCCAATCCAACATCAGGTGAGCATGAAGATTTATAGTTAAGGTTCAAAGAGCTACAATCATCAGACCCTGTGAGCTCCTAAAACTGATCAACCAAATCCCCCTCCCAGGACAGGGCCCTGTGTGAATAGGATCAAAATTACTCACAGTAAGGGTTATAGTGAAGAAGAAAAGGGATGGTCCAATTAAAAACTGAAAAGGAATCTAGCCATCAAGTTTTGAATGCTATATGAAAGCATTAAAGGACGCTCTGTGGGGGCTTCCCCGGTGGCTCAGTGGTTAGGAATCCACCTTGCAATGCAAGGGACACAGGTCTGATCCCCAGTCCAGGAAGATCCCACATAATGGAGCAACGAAACCTGTGCGCCACAACTACTGAGCCTATACTCTAGAACCCACGAGCCACAACCACTGAGCCCGCATGCTGCAACAACTGAAGCTCATGCACCCGAAGCCTGTGATCCTCTACAAGAGAAGCCGCTGCCATGAAAACAATAGACCCTGCTCACTGCAACCAGAGGAAGGCTGCATGCAGCACCAAAGACCCAGCACAGACAAAATAAAATAAATCTTTTTTTAAAGACAAGAAAACTCTATGGAGTTTAAAAAACAACAACAACAACAACTATTCCAACCCATACTTCTTTATAAATTCTCTTTTTTTCTTGTAATAGCTTCGTATGGGATTGCCACCAATACATTTTGTTACTAATTTTTGTTCTGCACAAATTTTGCTAATTACACAAAAATTAGCAACAGAATGTATTGGTGGCAATCTCATACGAAGCTATTATAAGAAAAAGAATTAAAAGTAGATTAGCACTTTTCTCTACAGCAATAATTAACACAATGTTGTAAATCAGCTATACTTCAATAATAAAGTAAAAATAGATTGATATCCTTATTGGCAATGACACTCCAAAAGACATGCTTACAACAGATACCAAAATTTTAACCTACCAGCTGAAACCCTTAATGTGATTCAAAGCAGCCTGTAACAACCTAAATCGGAATTAGAAACAACTTAGAAATTTGGGATGAGTGCTCAAAAAGGAAATAAAAGAAAGGTACATTTCAGGAATGAAGATTTAATGTGAGGAAACATAAGCCACATAAATGCAGCACATAATGCCTTAAGAGAAATAGAAGGTGGAAAGGAAGAATATTTTTAAAGTAAAAAAGGAGATTTAAAGGATTGGCAGAGCCCTATCCCCCACACCTTATCACCATCAAGAATCCAGTATATTATTCGAGGACATGACTGAAAGAACTGCAAGACCCAGGCTCTTTCTGATAAGTGGGATTCTCTAAGCAAGAATACTGGAGTGGGTTGCTGTTGGTCCTTTATTGGACCGGAACCTGGTGGTCCAGAATCAATGATGAGAGAGTGAAAGAAGGAAAAAGGCTAATATTCCCCGGGTTACGCAGCCGGCTTTCACGCTCCAGGGAATCAGCCAGAAATAGAGAGAGAGAGAGAGAGGAAGAAAGAAAGACACAGGGACCCAAGCTCTGATGGAGCAAAAGTGTTTTAATCAACATGGTGTGGGCATATATACTGTCTTACAAGGTAGTTATTCTCAGCAAAGATAAAGATTAAAATTCCAGACTTACAAAACATAAGGCGATTCATATTAAAGAGAGAGGGTTGTAAACGATCACTTTTTACCGATCACTTTTTACCGTATGGTTCATAAGAAGGAAGAGGGTACTTATCACCGTATTGAAAAATTAACAAAGGAGATGCCTGGATTCCTCAGCCCCGGGGAAGGGCTTGCCCCTCCTCTTAATTCCTGAATATTCAGAAATTAGTAAGGAACAGAGGATTCCTGACAGATCCAAAACAGCACACAGGAAGCCTCCTGTTAAATGCTTCTTGACAGGTTGCCATTACCTTCCTCAGGGGCTCTTGCCAACCCAGGGATCAAGCCCGGGTCTCCTGCACTGCAGGCAAATTCTTTACCGTCTGAGCCATCAGGGAAGCCCAATGAATACTTAGGGGAGCTCAGTCCAAGAGAAGAGCCAAACACAAGGAAACAAGAAGAATCTGGAGCCACTGGTACCTATAGATACAGTACTCAGCAGAGCCCACCCCTTAGCCTGATTAATACATTAATGAATCCTCAGAGTGAAGGTCTGTTCACCTCAGTTTCTATAACCTAATATGATATGACCAGTTTTCAACAGAAAATTACAAGGCATACCAAAAAGGAAGAAGAGACAAAGCAATCATCAGAACCAGACTCAGGTATGACAGAGTTTGTTGAAATTATCAGCATGAGAACTTGAAATAGCTATTACTACATACCAAGGGTTCAACTGGGAAAAGTAGACATGGTTCAAGAAACGATGGAAGTTCTAAGAAAAAGTCAAAAAGAAACACACTAGAACTCAAAAACACCATAACAGAAATAATGAATGTCTCTGATGGTCTCATCAATAGATTCAACAAGGTCAAGGAAAGAACCAGTGAGCTTGAATATAGGTCAGCAGAAACTTCCCAAATTGCAATGCAAAGAGAAAAATGAAATGAAAAAAATAATAAAGATCAAAGCATCCAAGAACTTTGGGACAATTCCAAAAAGTGTAACTTATGCATCATCAGAATGCCAGAAAGAGATGAAAGGAGATCTGAGCAGGAAAATCTTTGAAGTAATAATGGCTGAAGATTTTCTTAAGTTAATGACAGATACCAAATCACAGAACCAGGAACCTCAGAGAACACTAGACAGGATAAACACAATAAATAAATAACCAGATAAGTAAGTAGCACACTTAAGTATGTCATATTCAAATAGCAAAAAACGAAAGACAAAGAAAAAATCTTCACAGAAGACTGGAGTGGTGAGGGTAGGGGAGTTACTACTTACCTACGGAGGAACAGGAAGAAATACACCATACTTCTTGTCTGAAACCATGAAAGCATGAAGAGAATGAAAAATGAAATGCTTAAAGTGTTGAAGGAAAAAGTCACCCATCTAGAATTCTGTATGTTTCAAAAGCGAAAGAGAACTGAAGATTTTATCAGACAAATAAAAAGTGCATTTCTGTATGACCTTCCCTGCAAGAAATATTTTTTAAAGCTTTTTTTAAAAGAAAAAAGAAAAGTTTTTCAAACAAAAGGAAAATGATGTAGGTCAGAAATTTGATCTACACAGAGAAAGGAAGAGCCTCAGAAAAGATGAAGTTAAATTTTTTTTCTTATTCTTAATTGATCTAAAAGATAACTGTTTAAAGTGACAATATTAACGATGTATTTAGTGGTCATAGACATAGATGAGTGAGATGAACAACAGCAGCACGATAAGGCCTGTGAGGGAGGAACTGGGGATGCCTTAAGGTACCAGCGTTACATATGAAGTGCTGCAGTGCAATTTGAAAGTTGTTGCTGGTGGTGGTGTTTAGTCACTAAGCCGTGTCCGACTCTTTGTGACCCCATGGACTGTAGCCCACGAGGCTCCTCTGTCCATGGGATTTCCCAGGGGAGAATGCTGGAGTGGGTTGTCATTTCCTTTCTCAGGGAATCTTCCCAACCCAGGGATCAAACCTGTGTCTCCTGAATTAGCAGGCAGATTCTTTACCACTGAGCCACCAGGGAAGTCCAATTTGAAGGACTCTAGACCAGATACTAAAACCGTTGTAAACTCTAGACCAGATACTAAAAAATAAATAAATAAATAAACAAATAAAATTGATACACTAAGAAAGGAAACAAAGTGAAATCATATAAAATGCTCATTTAAAATCAGACAACATGCAAAGGAAGGGAGGATAAGAGCATTATTGCATAGGTGAAGCCCAGGAGATGTTTTTAGGGTGGTGACACTATTCACTAATATGCTGTAATGGTGTATATATGACACTATGCATTTGTCAAATCCCATAAACTTTACAGCCCAAAGAACGACCTTAATGTATACAACTTTTTAAAAAGTATTTAGGAGTTCAGGGGACCCCATGATGAAATAAGACTATGATAAAAGATTATACCTGTAATAAAAGTGTGAAACAACCTTACTGAAGGGGGTGGGGAGAAAAGATGGGGTTTTCTTAAGTAGCTTAGGGGGTTTCCTAAGTAGTTTTGGGGATTCATGGGCTCTAGAACTAAGCATAAAAAGAACTGTGCCATAGCACTGTACTTCAGCTGATAAAGGTGAATCTCATGGACATATGTGTGAACAACTTGAGCCACAGTTTATTTGGCACTGTAAGCTAATGGATGGATGATTGTGGGAGTCAGGTTTCTCAGTGTTGGTCCAGAAGGTTACAGACAAGGAGAAAAAGCTAGAATGATCCACATGGTAAAGGCTTAAAGTTGGAGACATTAGCATGTATTTGTTAAGCTCACTAGAGTATATGTGCCTTTGGGGCATCCCACATGGCACTAGTGGTAAAAAAATTCGCCTGCCAATGCAGGAGATTTAAGAGACACGTTAAATCAATCCCTGGGTCAGAAAGATGTCCTGGAGTAGGAAATGGCAACCCACTCATGTTCTTGCTTGGAAAATTCAATGGACAGAGGAGCCTGGTGGGCTACAGTCCACGGGGCCACAGAAAGTCTGACCCTACTGAGCGACTGAGCTCATAGATGCAGTTGGATATAGGATGTCTACATAAGCGCAGATATATTTATAGACACATATTAGAAGGCCTGCTAAGTCGCTTCAGTCGTGTCCGATTCTTTGCAACCCCATGGACTGTAGCCCTCCAGGCTCCTCTGTCTGATTCTCCAGGAGTGGATTGCCATTCCCAATGTCCTTGCTCTGTCAGCAGAGAATTTCCAGCAGCAATGATGCCTCAGCAGTGATAGCACATCAAGCGATAGGCACAACCCTGATTCTGATTTCTAATATCGATATCCAGTACAAGGCACCAGACTCCTTGGAGAGCTGCTGATTCTAAGTCTGGAGTAGTAAATATATAAGATGAGCCTGGGACATCATTTAGGGCCAGAAAATTAGGTAGTATTAAAACACACAGTGATGGAAATATATCAAAGGGACATAGGAAAAGCTCCCAAGAACCAGAGTTGGAACAACTTGAGCCAGAAAATACATAAAATAGTATTGGGTTATTACCCAAAGATTGAGGACAGAAGGAGAAGAGGGCATCAGAGGATGAGGTGACTGGATGGCATCACTGATGCAATGGATGTGAACTTGGGCAAATTTCAGGAGATGGTGAGGGACAGAGAGGCCTGGCATGCTGCCATCCATGGGGTTGCAAAGAGTTGGACACAACTGGGTGGCTGAACAACAACAATAACCCATAATGTAAAATAAATATCCATGGGTTCATACTGATTTAAATAAATGGTTGAGTGAATAAAGAAAAGATGAAGAGCAAATAAATTTCCCATGGGGAAAAGTCCAAATAATTTATGTAGATACTGTGTCTTTGATGAGGTGCAATTATCTCCTCTACTCAAAGTGGGGCTACACTGAAAGTGACTCCCTGCCAAGGAGGACAGTGTGGATGGAGGAAAAATAGGGGAGTGTACCTGAGTCAGGTGATAATGGTTAAACTCAACAGGGATAAGCCATGTTGATGAGCTGTGATGAGTTGTTCAGATGCGAAGTTGTATCCAACTCTGCAACCCCAAGGACTCCAGCACATCAGGCTCCCCTGTCCTTGACTGACTCTTGGAGTATACTCAAATTCGTGTCCATTGAGTCAGTGATGCTTTCTAACCATCTCATTTTCTGTTGCCCCCTTCTCCTTTTGCTTTCAATCTTTCCCAGTATCAGGGTCTTTTCCAATGAATGAGCTCTTCGCATTAGATGGCCAAATGAGAATACATATGAACTCTGGTCTTCCTTCCCAAAACCCATCATCTAATCATGAGGAAACATCAGACATACTGCAGTTGAAAAGACATTCTATAGAATACCTGACCAGTACTTCTCCCAACAGTTGAGGTCATTTAAAACAAAGAAAGTATGAGAAACTTTCACAGCAAGAAGAGCTTAAGAAGACATGACACCCAAAAAGAAGATGGTATCCTGGATTGGAGCTATAAGTATGGGAAGTCCTAGAAAGCATATCCAACCCAGTGGGTATAAGCATAATTAGGGGCCAGATTGTGAACTTGAAGTAACTTATCACAGCTGTTGTTTTTTAATATTGGAGATATGTATGATGCTAGAGCTGGGACAGGAAACATGCAGGATAAGGCTGAAACCTCTTGTCCTTCTAGAATGCAACAAAGTCATCATGCTTGATAGTCACCTCTAAAGAACTCAGAAGCCACACTGAAGAAGCTTCTACTGTCCCAAAATGGAATAATTAGAGCTGTGGTGTGGATAACTATTAAAAGAGTCAATCAAATATCAGCAAATATTTTAAACTTTTGAGTTTATAACGACATTTTTAAGGGTTGATAACTTTTGGTGGATGGTGGGGAACTGACTTGTAATACTTAGGCTTCCCTGGTGGCCCAGTGGTAAGGAAACCACCTGCAATGCGAAACCCGGGTTCGATCCTTGGGTCAGGAAGATCCCCTGGAGAAATGCATGGCGACCCACTCCAGAATTCTTGCTTGGAGAATTCCATGGACAAGGAGCCTAGAGGCCTACAGTCCATAGGGTCACAAGGTGTGGAACATGACTGAGGAACTAACACACACATACATTGGAAACCACTGAAAAGGAGAAAAGAAACAATTTTATTTTCTGTCTTTCCTGCATGAACTGCAAGATCAGGTGAGTGGAAACTCATAAAATTATTCAAGCTGATACAATTTAAAGGAATTACAGAATTAAAATATCACCATTTTCCAACTTTCAATGAATTAATTGATTTAGTAGTTGACAACACAGAAAAGACAAGCAAGTCTATCTCCTGATAGAAGAACACAAGCTGATAGTCTCATCAAAGGGATCAAACCTAAGTCTGGCCAGGCCTTTGAACTGGGTTCTTAAATTGCACGAATCATAGGAGACAGAAGATACTGGATGAATTTACAAAAGTAAAATCCAGAATAAACAACAAGGTCCTACTGTATGGCACAGGGAACTATATTCAATGCCTGTGATAAACCATAGTGGAAAAGAATATAAAAGAATGTATATATATATGTGTGTGTGTATATATATATATACACATTCTTCAAAGTGATTCAAACTGAGTCACTGAGTCAACTATATTCAATAAATTAAACTTTAAAAAATTAAAATCCAGATAGTGAGATCAAAGGCACATTTTGTTTTTGTTGTATAGTGGCTAACTTGTGTCTGACTCTTTGCAACCCCATGGGCTGTAGCCTGCCAGGCTCCTCTGTCCATGGGATTTCCCAGGTAAGAATACTGGAATGAGTTACCATTTCTTTCTCCAGGAGATCTTCCCCACTCACATCCCTTGTATTTGCAGGTAGATTCTTTGCCTCTGAGGGAAGCGCCAAAGGCATATCAGTTCAGGTCAGTTCAGTCACTCAGTCGTGTCCGACTGTTTGCGACCCCATGAACCGCAGCACGCCAGGCCTCCCTGTCCATCATCAATTCCCGGAGTCTACCCAAACCCATGTCCATCGAGTCAGTGATGCCATCCAACCATCTCATCCTCTGTCGTTCCCCTTTTCCTCCTGCCCTCAATCTTTCCCAGCACCAGGGTCTTTTCCAATGAGTCAGCTCTTCGCATCAGGTGGCCATTGGAGTTTCAGCTTCAACATCAGTCCTTCCAATGAACACCCAGGACTGATCTCCTTTAGGATGGACTGGTTGGATCTCCTTGCAGTCCAAGGGACTCTCAAGAGTCTTCTCCAACACCACAGTTCAAAAGCATCAATTCTTTGGTGCTCAGCTTTCTTTATAGTCCAACTTTCACATCCATACATGACCACTGGAAAAACCATAGCCTTGACTAGATGGACCTTTGTTGGCAAAGTAATGTCAAAGGCGTATACTCCTTAATTAATAAATTGCAAGGAAAGAGGTAAAGAGAGAACCTGTAGATTTTTTATAAAGACTTACAAGATACATAAAATTTAGCAAAAAATGGGCAAGACAGAACTGTAGTGTCTAAAACTGGATGCTAAAATTATAAAGAAATAGGAAGTGATTAACAAGGAGTGGGAGAGAGGATCATGACTGGAACAGGAGACATGGATGCACTTTTGAAATGCCCTGCAAAGTGCTGTTTCATGAACTGAGTGGCCATTACGAAGGCAGACACTTTCAAATAGCTAATTAAGCTCTACTTATGTGGTTTTCTGTATTTATGATTCATTTTGTAATTTTTTAAAAAAAATGTTTTAAATGAGGGAGAGAGAGAGAAGCAAGGCCCATGTACCTCTTCCACATGGAGCTGGGGAACCCTTCTCTATTGTGAGCTAGGTATGTTCTAGATGCGGAGGTTACATCACTGAACAGAAAATGCAAAAAAAAAAAAAGAGAGAGAGAGAGACAAAACAACAGCAATAAAAAACCCTTCCCTTCTGAGCCTTATCATCTAGTGGAAGGACATAAAGAAATATAAAGTATATGCATATGTCTAGATGTATATGCTATAAATGTAGCTACTTATATGCTGTGTATGTAGATATATATGTAGATAGGTATAGCCTACATATGTAAATTTGTATGTGCTATGGCAATGATATTATAGTGATAATAGTATCAATAACCTCAGATATGCAGATGACACCACCCTTATGGCAGAAAGTGAAGAAGAACTAAAGAGCCTCTTGATGAAACTGAAAGAGGAGAGTGAAAAAGCTGGCTTAAAACTCAACATTCAGAAAGTGAAGATTATGGCATCCGATCCTATTGCTTCATAGCAAATAGATGGGGAAACAATGGAAACAGTGACAGACTTTATTTTCTTGGGCTCCCAAATCACTGCAGATGATAACTGCAGCCATGAAATTAAAAGACGCTTGCTCCTTTGGAGAAAAGCTATGACCAACCTAGATAGCGTATTAAAAAGCAGAGATATTACTTTGGCAACAAAGGTCCATCTAGTCAAAGCTATGGTTTTTCCAGTAGTCATGTATGGACGTGAGAGTTGGACTATAAAGAAAACTGAGCACCGAAGAATTGATGCTTTTGAACTGTGGTGTTGGAGAAGACTCTTGAGAGTCCCTTGGATTGCAAGGAGATCCAACAAGTCAATCCTAAAGGAAATCAGTCCTGACTATTCAGTGGAAGGGCTGATGCTGAAACTGAAACTCCAATACTTTGACCACCTGATGGGAAGAACTGACTCATTGGAAAAGACCCTGATTCTGGGAAAGATTGAGGGCAGGAGGAGAAGGGGACGACAGAGGATGAGATGGTTCGATGACATCACCAAATCGATGGACATGAGTTTGAGGAAGTTCTAGGAGTTGGTGATGGACAGGAAGGCCTGGTGTGCTGCAGTCCATGGGTTCGCAGAGTCAGACATGAGTGAGCGACTGAACAACAACAAAAATGGCAATGAATAAATCAGGATGGGGTACCCCCTGGTACTGCCATAGGAGAATGGGTCTCCTGACTACCGAAGAGCCATGTGGGGTCTAGGATCACAGGGAAAGGATTGGCCTCAGGGTGGTGAGCTGTGTGTGTTTGTGGGGTCCTGTCAGGTTTACCCAAACCCCCTGGACTCCCCTCCTCTCTCCTTCCAGGGAGGACGTGGGTGTGGTCACAGCTGGTGTGTGCTCCCTCTGGCGTGTGCTCCCTCCCGCCCTGGAGCACAGGGCGTTGACGTTCCCCACAAACATCCTTCGAGCACTTACTGTGTGCCGGTCCATGCCGGACACTAGAGATGTGGTCCCTGGCATCATAAAGCTGACAGTCTACTTGGGGGAAAGCCCGTGAGTTGAACAACTGTAGCGGAATGCAATAACTCATGATAGCACAAGCGTGCGGTGAGGTGGGGGGATCAGGGCAGCTTTCCCAGAGGGGACGCTGACACCTGAACCACTGCCTGAAGGTCTCTCCCCAGTCATGACAGAGACATGAGACGGAGGCCAAGAGGGGCAGGGAGAGAGCTGGAATGTGGGTTCTGGAGGTGAGTGATGTGTAAGCCTTGCAGAGTAATATGACTGGTCAGCAGAGAAGACGTCACTGAAGCGTTTCTTTTTAGTTTTTTTTTGAAATTTTATTTCTTTGTTAATGGCTGTCTGGGTCTTTGTTGCTGCACTTGGCCTTTCTCTAGTCGTGGCTAGAGGTGCTGGTCTTGGTCGCGGTTCACGGACTTGCTGCTGCGGCTTCTCTTGTTACCGCAGAGGGGCTCTAGGGTGCGTGGGCTTCAGTTGTGGCACCTGGGTTTAGTTGCCCTTTGGCATATGGGATCTTTCCAGACCAGGGAATCAAACTGGTGTCCTTGCATTGGCAGGCAGATTCTTAACCGCTGAACCACTAAGGAAGCCCCACGGAAGCATTTTAATCCAACAAGGGACGTGATTGGGTTTGTGTTTGGAAGGGATGGATGATGATGGGCGAGGATGAGGTCTGCAGTTGGGAAGACTGTTTGGGAGGCACTGGCAAAACTCCAGATGAGAAATAAGAGGGACCAGACAGTGAAAGAGGAGTGAGCCCGAGAGGATGAACTTGCTCCGTACTTAGGACAGAGAGTTGACAGTTTCCAGGACTGACTGTGTAGGGGGGATGAGGGTGAAGGAGGAACCCAGACTGGACCTGAGGACCTGCACCTGGGACAGAAGAAGGGGTCACCGTGCCCCATCTTTCCCAGCTGGCCTTCCCAGGAGAGGTGACCAAGGAAGGTGAGCCACCTTCATGCCCAATTCCTGGGTTCCAGGGGCAAGAGATCTAGAACCTCACCTAGCAGCTGACTGGATGAAGCCTCTGACTCTGGGGTACAAGCTGAAGCCAGGAACAAAACACCAGCCAGGGTCTTCCCTGGTGGTCCAGTACTTGAGACTCCATGCTTCCAATGCAGAGGGTGCAAGTTCGATCCCTAGTCAGGAACTAAGATCCCATATGCCGTGCAGGGTATAGCCAAAAAAAAAACCTTTCTAATAATAAAAAAAAAATAAATGAAACACCAGCCAACACCCCAACCTCACTTGCTCAGTGAAGAAAAAACACTGACAGTGAAGACAGCTTCCAAGTTTGAGCTCTGACCAGACAGCCCACGTATGTTGGGAACTGAGTGGCCCGTGGACCCAGACAGCCCAGCCTGTCTTCACTGTGAGCGCTTTTCCTCTCCAACTCACTTTATTTCTGATTGATTCTCTGAGACTGAACAGATGGTAGGTGCCTTGCAGTTGCCTTTCTTCCGTCATGGACTCTTTAGCAGATGAGCCAATCTTTGCTCATATGACCACAGCGAATTCCCAGGCCCAAAGCAAAAATTAATGGACCCTGGCAAAGAAAGAGAGTGCTTTGCCTGGCTCTTTCCTTTAATTTCCGCATGCCTGCAGCTGTTCCTCTCCCAGAAGGGGAAACTGAGGAAAGACCAGAAGATACCTTTTGTAATTAGAGAAGAGTGTATCTAAGTCTGCATGCATGGTAATGAGAGAAAGGGAGGGATGGAGGGGAGAAAGGGAGAGGGAAAAGGTAGGAGGGAAAAGAGAGAGGGAGCAAGCAAGAGAGGGAAAATAGAGAGGAAAGAAAGAGGCACAGGATCTTAATTCTTTCTGTGCATCTTACTGGCTGCCTGTATGTATTATACTTGACCTCTCTGAAGCCTGTTTTCTCATCTATAAAATAATGCCAGCTTCCCAGGGTTGCTATAAGCATCAAATGAGCCACACCCATTTTGATAAATTCTGACTCCCTTTCCCTTCCTGAGTCATATTTCCACCTAATCAAGAGGCTACAAATACTGACCTCTCGGGATTGCTACGAGGATCAGATATACCTCTGGACTCATGGGCTCTTTGCCAGTTCTAAAGTGTGGTATGAATGTCATCTTTCAGTCTGCATTTCTGTTTTCCTGTTGCACCACCAGCCACCATAGGCTTTTCACTCATTTCCCAGATCCCTGTCTCCCCAGCAAATGCCCAGTTATGATACCAGCCCACACCCTGTTTTAATGACATACTGCAAATTAGAACTTAAGGTCTAGAAATGTTTTGGATGGAGCTGTTTACAAATTCTTTGTCATTCATTTTCAGATTCGATTTCAGAAATGAAAGGTTTCCTTGCCTCTCACGTGCATCAACAATGCAAAAGAAAATTCAGAATCCCTGATGCCTGAGTAGCTCTATAATTAGATAAAAATTGCAATTGATGTTATAATGTTTACATGTGCAGAAATAAATGAACGCTGAAGAGCTGCTGCAGAGATTTGCAGAGGAATGTTTATGTAGCACCAGTAGCTTGCTTAGAAAGCCTATCTTGCCATTAATATTCTTCCCAGAGATCTTTAAAATGCTTTTACTGATTTTTACCATGAATAGAGAAAGAAAATGAATGGGTTTTTTTTTTTAGCTCTTATTATGTGCTAAGCATTACATTGCTTTATTATTTTACCCTCAGAGCCTCCTTTAAGAGGTGGACTTAAAAATCCTGGTTTTGCAGATAAAAATAAGTTACTGGGAAAAAAAATTTAAGTAAGATGCTCAGAAGAATTTGCTACCTTGCCCCAGGTGTGTTATTGGCTGTGTTTCAGAGCTACTGGTTCAAACACACAGGGCTTTGCTCTTAGCTACCTTTTACCTCCTGCCCATCAGGACTTCCTGGGACGACCTGAGCTTCCTTGCTTAAAGGAAGAGATGGTCTGGCCAAAAGGAGAAGATGACCAAGTCTCTTGCCACCGGGAAAGTTAAGGCTCTAGCTTCCTGAGCATCCCATCCTCCTTCTGGATCTAGAAGGAGGAGAGGACAAGCATCCGAACTTTGCATAAACACTGACCTCTGCCCTCTAGGAAGAACCAGGTCCACTGAACACCCCAGATGAATGCGGACCAGTAGGGCTGGTCCTTCCTCCTCTTGTAAAGGACGCATCAGGGAGGGCAGGCAGAGGGGCTGAAGTGTGGATAGGAATACAGCCTATGGAGGCTGATGAGAAGAGAAAAAAAGCAAGTCAGTGAGTATTTATTGAGCACTTTCTGTGTACTTAGCCTTATGCCAGGGCTTCGCAGGTGGCGCTAGTGGTAAAGAACCCACCTGCCAATGCAGGAGATGTAAGAGACATGAGTTCCATCTCTGGGTTGGAAAGATCCCCTGGAGAAGGAAATGGCAACCCACTGTGATATTCTTGCCTGGGAAATCCCATGGACAGAGGAGCCTTGCGGGCTACAGTCCACGGGGTTGCAAAGAGTCAGACAACCAAAGCAGCTTAGCACAAGCACAAGCCTTATGCCAAGTGTCTTGGAAGAATCCAAAGAAAGCTGAGCCTTGAAGAATGACCAGGATGTCCCTGCCCTGCACCCCACCACCACCCCCCCCAGAGAGTGAGAAAATACAGAGGTAGGAGGAACGTTTAGGGCATGTGCTTGAGGATTGCCCAGAGGGTACAGAGAGGTGGGGAAAGAAAAAAGGCAGCGGTGAGAACCTGCCAGGCCGGTACACCATGCGGAGGTCTGTAGACCACCCAGATGGCAGCCTTGACCTTCAGAGTCCAAGTCTCCCGCTGAGCTGCTTTCAGACTCCCCCTTGCCTGATTTGCCTCTGCCTTCGCTTTGGAACAAGTATTCTCAGCGGCTGCCTCACATTATTAAGCTGCATCAGCGTCAGCCTTGGAATTGGCCCCTTCTCTCCTGGGAGCACCTGACAAAGTGATCTGCCTGACTTCTTCGTCATTTGCCTCCCCTGGGTGCCCAGGAATAATGGTGTGTTGTCAGGGCGTGTTTTTCCACCCTGTCTGGGGGGAAGTTTCCCATCTGTGTGGAGCCCTCTGGGAACCCACTGCTGCACAGACCTTCTGTTCTTACCTTAAACTCCTGCAGAGACTTCCCATCAAGGTGATTCATAAAATCAAAACTGTGCAGGCATTAAAAAAAAAAACCCTCCAACAGCGATATCTGGACTATAGGAGAAGTCATTTTCCAGCCTTCATGATGGTTGACCATGCAGAGGAAATTGACAGTCTACACACTGGTCACTCCCATTCTTCTGCTACTTTGCCCACATTCCCCAATCTTTCCTCCCTAAAATCCTACTCTTCAATCTCCAAGGCCTAACATGAATGTCACCTCTTCTGGGAAGTCTTCCTTGATTTCCTTTCTTATTTTTTTAAATCATGTTTGTTGATTACCTTTTCTCTATCACAACACAGTATGTAATAGTTCATCATTTGCATATCCATATTCCCCTCTAGATTATGATCTCCTAGAAGATGGGCAAAATGTGTCTTTCATCTTGGTACCCCTGAAGAAGGGTACCCTAGGAAGAAAGCTTGTTGAATGAATAAAGATCACAATGAAACCACAGAAACAAAAAAGATTACTGCAATCATGGGACCTACATTACTCACCAAAATGGCTGGACTTAGCAAAGTGGTGAAGCAGAGTGGACTTTCAGTCCTAACTCTAAAACTTACCAACTCAGTAACTCCTGGGGAGTTGGTGCTCTCTGAGCCTTAACTCTTCATGTGAAAAAAGAGATCAAAAGACCTCTCAGGTTTGTTCTGAGGAATGGAAATGAGATATTATGCATTGATATAAAGTGCTCAGCATGTGCCTAAGGACATAATCAAGAGCTCAATACGGTACTTACGCTAGTGTTAATCATAAGAAATAAGAAAATCTAGACAAGACAGTAAGAAGTGGTAGCGCCAGCAGAAGATGGGTTCAGGAATTTCCCTGGTGGTCTAGTGGTTAAGACACTGTGCTTCCACCACCGGGGGCACGAGTTCAGTCCCTGGCTGGGGAAGTTCTACATGTCGCATGGTGTGGCCAAAAAAAAAAAGAAGGTGGGTTCAACTTCATTCACTCAATGTACATTTATTGAGTTCCAGTCAAAATATTAAAGCCAAATGAATGAACTTCATTTTATGGAGGAAGGAACAGATGCGAAACCTCCTACCACGTCCCTCAAGACACCATGTAACAGGCAACAGTTCACTGGCTAAAACAGAGGTAGGGAAACTTGAGGTGCCAGCAGAGGACCCAAATGGCTGGGCAGAGTAGAGAGAACAAAGGATAAATCCCCAAGGAGAATCCTGGTGATAAGTTGGCTGATAAGGAGAGGAAGCAGATGCCTCCAGAGATGGGGTTTTAGATCACCACCTGACACCCAACAGAGGTGCCCAATAGGCAGGAGCTACCATGGGACATAGCGCTGAAGCTCCAGATGTGTAACTGGGAGTGATGTTGAAGCCTTAGGCAAATATGAGTCATATATACCCACCTCATTGGAAAAGACCCTGATGCTAGGAGGGATTGGGGGCAGGAGGAGAAAGGGAAGACAGAGGATGAGATGGCTGGATGGCATCACCGACTCGATGGGCATGAGTTTGAGTAAACTCTGGGAGTTGGTGATGGACAGGGAGGCCTGGTGTGCTGCAATTCATGGGGTCGAAAAGAGTCGGACATGACTGAGCAACTGAACTGAACTGAACTGAACTGGTACCCACCTCCCACACAGCACATAGTGTAGCCTCTGCAAACTGTGATAATCACTAACCAAACTGAGCCACATAGAGAGGTGCCATGTTCAGTTCTCAGTATGGGAGCAGTCATGGGGGTAAGTGTTTCCTAACACCCACCTTGAGGGGGAAAGGGCATATGGAGCTCTGCCACAGCCAGAGTACTCAGATAAAATTCCAGTGGTGTGTTGCCTTGGCAGCAGCTGCCAAGTGAGAAAGAGGAATGATGAAATAAGTGGGAAAAAATGGGCAGAAGCAATAGACCAAGCCCAATATTTGATGTTCATTGCCAAGTTTCTCAAGAGAATATTTTATAGGGATGGATGTAATTTTTGAAAAGTCTCTTGTTAATAGCCCCTTTCCTGGGCAAACAGAGCTTTAGAGGAATTATTGGGTACAAGGAGAAGGGAAAGGTGATTGTGAACATGATTGTCAGGGTTGCACAGTGAAGGGGGATCCCACCATTAATGCCACGCGACCCAACATTCTGTGTTTCCCGCAGGGTGATGCCCATGGCCATCCAGTTTTCCATCCTGATCATGCTGCACTCGGCTCTGGTCCTCATCACTACAGCGGAGGATTACAAGTGTTTGCCCCTGGTCCTCCGGAAGACCTGCTGTTGGATTAATGAGACCTATTTGGCCAGGAACGTCATCATCTTTGCATCCATCTTGATTAATTTCCTGGGCGCCATCCTAAATATCGTAAGCATTGCAAGTCCTTTGGTGTCTAGTGTGTAGTCAGGAATGAAGAGTTTATAGAACCTGCAGCCTCTGGCATTGCCTTCCTTGGAACTAATTATTAAAGCCTTCATGTATCTGGTCAAACCCCAAGTTCAGGGTTAGAGAAAGAAGATGTGGCTATACTGTCAGAACCGTGCATTTTACTGGTGGAAAACGGTGGTGGAGGTTATTTGCTCTAGAGGCACTGCAAGTGCCCTTAGGTTTCTGTACTTCAGTGGCCAGTCAATTAAAGTCGTAAACAAGAGTTATTCCTCATTAAGTTTCCACCTGCTGTGTGCCATGCTCTGAGGGAGGAGCTGTCTGTGCTCTCCGTATTTAGTTCTCGCACAAACCCCGTGAGGTAAGTCTCTTTATCCCCACTTTACGGCTGAGGAAACTGAGGCTCAGAGACATGAAATAACTTGCTAATAAGGTCTGTCTGACTCCATGACTCACGCTCATTCTCGTTAGCCCAACTGTATCTCTGGGAGGGGAAGCGGGGAGAATGGAAATAAGTAGCTGTCATTTATTGAGCACCTACTGTGTGCCACAGGTAGGTATTATCGTTCCCACCTAACAGATGCGGAAGCTGCCTTTCAGGAAGGTTGAGCATCTTGCCTATGACGTTCTAAGAGTTCATACCGGATGTGACACATCGAACTCAGATGAATCTCCAACTGCCATATTTATCACTGTCTTTAACTTGGTGATCCATGCTTCAGTGAATTCATATTCTCTCTAGAATGGTAACGTGGTAGTTATAGGCATTTTCTGTGTCTATCCCAATAGTCTTGTGTTGTTCATGGTTTAGGAACCTAGATGTTTAGGAGAGATTTATCTGATTCCAGGCTTTGAAAATTGAAGGAGACTAATTAAGGCATCATCTTGTGGCCAAAGCCATCATTGTGTCCTTTGGGCCTGAGGGAGGGTCTCCAAGTGTTCAGGGAGCCCAACTGTTGGACAATTGTCAGCCCGTAAGTCAGAGATTTACACTGCCTGAAATCCATTGTTCACACTGGACCAATAATTACCTAGTGTCCACGTTGCTCAAGCTCTGTGGTTGGCCTGGTTGTAAAGAGACTATGGGACAAAGAAAAGGGGAATCATAGTCTAATTAAATTCCTCATCTAATGAACATTTTATAGATGACGGCAATTAAAACCAGAAGTCCTTAGTCATTGATCATGGACTGCAGAGCTGTAGCCAGGATCTCAACTCTCGATGAATCAGATGTTTCTGGGGCATCCCAGTGACTGTAGGTCACGGTTGCCACTGGGGCCAACTGTCCCACAGTGTTGTGGGAGGAAGTTCAGAGGCTTTGGAGTCAGATAGACCTGTGTTCAAATCTCACCTCCACCACTTACCAGCTCGGTGACCCTGGACAAGTTACTTTACTTCTCAGAGTTTCATATTTTCCAGTTGTAAAATGGGGATAAAAGTAGTGGCTACATCACAAGAGGGTTGTGACACCTGTTTTGTGCAAAGTGTCTGCCACAGCCTAGGCATTCAGCCAGTGGTAGCTATTCTCTTATGAGTGCTAAAAGATCTCCTGCAGCAACTTCTAGTCTAGGAAATGCCCACCACCCCAGTGCTAAGAGTCTCTCTGGAAAGCATGCCCTGTGGGTCCCTTGAGTCCCCCCAGCTGTTCATGTGGAGACAGGCTGTGAGTGTTCCCCACCTGGTTCTCTCTTCCATGCCCCACAGGCGCACTCCAGCGACCCTCCATGATGGGGCTGGTGGAGCAGTCTTTCCCTAGTTTCGTGACTAGCTTGTGAATTTTTTTTCTGAGCCAGTCCTTTCTTTAAAATGAAACAGAAGATCCCAGCGGGCTTGCATTCTGAAATCCAGCCCCTCGAGGGCCCGGTCTGCCACAGTTGTTTGCCGAAGCCCCGCAGCAATAGCACAGGACTCCGTCTCCAGCTCGCACTGACTTTGTTGTTCCTGTGTTTTTTGTTTTGTTTTGTTTTGTTTTTTGTTGTTTTTTTTTTCTTAATCCGCAGCTGTGGTGTGATTTTGACAAGTCGATACCCTTGAAGAACCTGACTTTCAATTCCTCAGCTGTGTTTACAGATATCTGCTCCTACCCAGAGGTATTTATTCACGAGCTCCCCTCGGTGAGACTGGGGCTTAGGCATCTTCATCAGCTCCGAATCGGCAGGACTGGCTAGCTCTCCAGGGGCCTGCCTGCCCTCCTCTGCCTCTGCCTCCTTCTTTTCTTCTTCTTCCCCTTTTCTGACCTCCCTTCTCTCCTTGTATCTGCTGCTTCTCTTCTGTCTCTTTCCTGATCTCTTCTGCCTCTCTTTACCATTTCTGTTCTATTCTTCCTCCTCCTCTTCTTTCTTCTTCACTTCTTCCTCTGTCCACGCTCTTCTTTCCTTTGCCTCCCCTTCCCTCTCATTTCCCCCCAACTCCTCTTAAAACCCTAGAGCAGAATGTACTGTTGTCTCCAGTATAGGGCATAGCGCAGAGCTGTGGCTCAGAGTTTGCTGCATTGGAAAAGGAAAGGATGGAAGGAAGGATGGATAGAAGGAAGGGGAGATAGAAGGAAGGAAGGAAGCTAGTAGATCACAAATGCAGAAAACAACAACCAAACATAAATCAAAGTGGGACTTCCTTGAGAGTCCAGTGGTTAAGACTCCACACTTCCACTGCAGGGGACACAGGTTCAATCCCTGGCTGGGGAACTAAGATCTCATATGCTGAGCAGTGCGACCGAAAAAAAAAAAAAAAAGATAAGTAAATAAATATAAATTAAAGTGGTACAGAAAGTGCCCAGAGCATCGCAGACTCAGGCGGTGTCCCAGCAGGCCACTTACCATTGTAGTATAAGCCTGACCATCTCCTGGCCCCTCACAGGGACTAGCCTGGCCCTGGGTCTTGGGGTCAACCTAAGGGTCAAGCAAAGGACAATCTTTGGCTCTGTTAAGCCATGACCCAGACCTTTACATACTGGGATATAAACTCTAGGTCTGGAGGGAAGACAGTTGGGATGTCCCAGCAGACAGCAGCCAACCTTGACGACCTTGGGTAGACTTTTGTTCTCTGAGACCTCTTCCAGTATGTGGTGGGGGAAAGGCGCTCTGTTATCTGACCTCAGCCCCAGAATTGGTCCAGGTGTTCTGAAAAGGACAGAAAGCCTCACGTCTGACCTCAGGTAATAGAGCATCTACTGGATATGTACAAAATCATTAAATCTTCAAGATATGTGGAGGATGCTACTACCATCTCCATGTTGTACCTAATGAAACGGAGGTTCAGAAAGTAGCTTGCTCACTGCTACTCCTGCCTGACCCACCTTTTTTCTCACTTCTTTTCATTCTTCCTTCTTTCTGTGTTTCCTTTCTTCATTCAGTTATCAAGAGTTACTGCTGCAGTTCAAACCACATCTGGCTTATTCATGAGCTCACACTTCTGAATTCAGGCTCCATCCCTAGGGAAGAACAAGGCTCTTCCTAAGGAAGTTCTGGGCAGGATGGGACTAGCTCTGGTTTCACAGCTGTGTGGGGCAGACCATGTGCTCTGGAACTTCCTCCCACCAAGAAAGGAGTGATCTCCGATTTTGTAGAGTCTGTGGGACACCAGTCCCCTGAGAACACCTTTATTTGGAGAGCATGAAGAGTGTCCAAGGGGCAGTAAGTTGGCCAAGAATCAGATATTTAGAGTTAGGCAAGAGCTGGATTTCACTCCTAACTGAACCCCTTTACTTGCTAGCAGTGGAATCTTGAATCAGTTCAAACTCTTTCTGAACCTCAGCTTCCTCATCTGTAAAGTGGGAAAAATAATACCTTCTTTGCACAGTGATTGTGGAGTTACAGAATATCAGGTTCTCATGGTGCCTACCTAAATGAGTTGGCAAACGTCGAGCTTCTAACATGTGATCTGACTTGAAGCTGGTGTTTAAGTATTAATCTGGGCCTCTGATTCAATGCTGTGTATATACCCCTTGCCTCAAACCTGAACTCCCAAACTCAGGACCACAGCACTCATGGATTTCCCAGGCCTAAAAAGTGGTGGGTAAGCTTTTGGATCACATAAGTTCATCTCTGTGCCTCTGTTTCCTTCTCTGCAAAATGAAGACGGAAACAATACCTTCCTCATGGGTAGTTGTGAGGATTAAGTGAATTAATCCATGGAAAGTGTTAGAGAAACACCTGCCACAAAGTATCTGCTGATTAAATGTCAGCTGTGATTCATTTACTAAGTTAAAAGGTTTTGAACTTGCACCATAAAAATATACTTATCTGTAATATATACCAATGTCCTGGGCTTCCCAGGTGGTGCTAGTGGTAAAGAACCCACCTGCCAAAGCAGGAGAAGTAAAAGATGCAGGTTCAGTCCCTGAGTCAGGAAGATCTCTTGAAGGCGGGCTTGACAACCCACTCCAGTATTCTTGCCTGGAGAATCCCATGGACAGAGGAGACTGGTGGGTTATGTATAGTCCATGGGTCACGAAGAGTCAGATGTGACTGAAGCAACTTAGCATGCACACAGGCACCATTGTACTAAAGTGTCATGTACATTTTGAAACATATTCATAAAATAGAAATGTTAAAAAATGAGATAAAATAAATGAATCAATTTTAATATTAAAATTTTCCTCCCAAGACAGAGGATCATCTTGCCCAGGGGCCAGCAAACTATGACCACAGGCCCAATTCCACTTGCCACCTGTTTTGTAAATAGTTTTACTGGGCCACAGACACACCCATTTGTTAGCAATGTCTTTATGGCTGCTTTTATAATATAATGGTAGAGTTGAGTAGTGGCAACTAAGTCAAAAAGATTTGCTATCTGGCCCTTGCCAGGCAAAGTTTGCCAAATTCTGACATCTCCTCAGGTGCAGGAATCCCACTGGCCTAAAATGTGAGCACCTGGACTCTTTCCATCATCAGCTACTACAGCAACCTGGTTAAACCCACCATTTGCCATCTTGATATATCTGGCAATGTTTCTCTACCCAAGGATTTATCTACCAAAGTAGAAGGAATCAGACATTCAAACCTTCTAAAAGGCTTAATTTGCACAGCCACCTCCCATCACTCACAAGTGTGTATCCCCAAGCAAATCACTTTCTCTCTCTGAGCCTTGGTTTCCTCATCTGTATACTGGACCTGTCTACCTCCCCCATGGGGAACAGTTCTCAGTCCAGAAGCAGGTAATTAAGCTGTATGATGTGGCATAAACATAAAAGCCTGTCATCATATATGGTATAAAGTAAAGTTTATTTCTGAACTGTAGCTTGCCAATTACTAGAGAAAAAAAAAAAGAGTGAGGATATAGGAAATGATCATGAAGAAAGTCATGTTCCAGTTATGATTCGAGAAGTAGTCTAGGAGAGCAAAGAGCCATAAGTTTGTAAAGTGAATGACAGTCACACGCACAAACCATTCTCATCATCTCAAACTCCAGAATATGGTTCTCAGGAGATTAAATGGGAAGATTTTCGTTTTACAATCAAACCCCTTTAAATATGCTCTAGCAGATTGGAATAGTCATTGACCAGTCAGCTATACTTGCAAGAACAGAGTATGCTATGGTTTTAAAGGGTCCCTGAGAACCAGTTTTCCCTACAGGCATCAATCATCATTGGTGTCTTTGCATCCTGGGACTTTCTCCCATTTCTCTTTCATGAATTCAGGTTCTACCCAGCCTTCAAACCTCTTCCAAGTGTACCCAACCCCTTCAGATTCAGTTCAGTCGCTCAGTTCTGTCCAACTCTTTGAGACCCCATGGACAGCAGCACACTAGGCCTCCCTGTCCATCACCAACTCCCGGAGTTTACTCAGACTCATGTCCATTGAGTCTGTGATGCCATCCAACCATCTCATCCTCTGTCGTCCCCTTCTCCTCCCACCCTCAATCTTTCCCTGCATCAGAGTCATTTCCAATGAGTCATCTCTTCCCATCAGGTAGACAAAGTATTGGAATTTCAGGTTTAGAATCCGTCCTTCCAGTGAATATCTCAGGGTTGATTTCCTTTAGGATTGATTGGTTTGATCTCCTTGCTATCCAAGGGACTCTCAAGAGTCTTCTCCAACACCACAGTTCAAAAGCATCAATTCTTTGAAAGAATTGCAGTCAGCTTTCTTTTTAGTCCAACTCTTACATCCATACATGACTACTGAGAAAACCATAGCTTTGACTAGACGGACTTTTGTCAGCAAAATAATGTCTCTGCTGTCTTGGTTGGTCATAACTTTTCTTCCAAGGAGCATGCGTCTTTTAATTTCATGGCTGCAATCACCATCTGCAGTGATTTTGGAGCCTGAAAAAATAAAGTCTGTCACTGTTTTCGCCATCTATTTGCCATGAAGTGATGGGACCAGATGCCATGATCTTAGTTTTCTGAAAGTTGAGTTTTAAGCCAGCTTTTTCACTCTGCTCTTTCACTTTCATCAAGAGGTTCTTTAGCTCTTCTTTGCTTTCTGCCATAAGGGTGGTGTTGTTTGCATTTCTGAGGTTATTGATATTTCTCCCAGCAATCTTGATTCCAGCTTGTTCTTCCTCCAGCCCAGCGTTTCTCATGATGTACACTGCACATAAGTTAAATAAGCAGGGTGACAATATACATCCTTGATGGACTTCTTTCCTGATTTGGAACCAGTCTGTTGTTCCATATCCAGTTCTAACTGTTGCTTCCTGACCTGCATATAGATTTCTCAAGAGGCAGGCCAGGTGATCTGGTATTCCCATCTCTTTAAGAATTTTTCAGAGTTTGTTGTGATCCACACAGTCAAAAGGGCTTAGGCATAGTCAATAAAGCAGAAGTAGATGTTTTTCTGGAACTCTCTTGCTTTTGCGTTGATCCAACAGATGTTGGCAATTTGATTTCTGGTTCCTCTGCCTTTTCTAAATCCAGCTTGAACATCTGGAAGTTCACAGTTCACATACTGTTGAAGCCTGGCTTGGAGAATTTTGAGTATTACTTTACTAGCATGTGCTTCCTGCCAATCTCACGTGTCCTTAAGGCATCATCTTCATACTCACACTCCATCATTTCTATAATTCATGTAGCTAGAACATTTCTTCCAACTCTTCAAGCTTCTAAATTGCTTTAAGGAGAAAAGACAATATTGTATTCAATAGTCAACATTACCTTAAGGGCACAGCACAGGACAGAATCCACAATGTAATAATTTTTCTTTAAAAAGATAAATTTCAAGTGGAACAGTAGAGATAAAATTGCCTTCCTACCTGAAATAGCTAAAAACAAACAAAATATCTGAAACAATAGTTTTCAAGACACTGGGCATCAGGTACTGAAGGAGAGCAATCCCTGAAAGACAGGAAGCAAATTAAGTGAACCCTATGATTGCCTGGGCTGTATCTTGCATTAAGAGTGTTTCAGACTGGCTCCGGTTGGAAGAACGCACATGGAACTCAGTGCAACTTCCTGATTTGAGGAGATAAAAACTGAGAATCTGGGGGGACCAAGGTGGCTAGAGTTTGTAGGACATACTGCCAGAGAGAAGAGTTTCTGAGAGAGAAGACTCAGAGATCTGCAGAAGGTCTGATCAGTGCATGCATATGAGGAAACAGTGATGCTCCAGAAAAAAAACATCTGAAAGGATTAGTGCCTGGCTCTCACATTGGGCTGGGAATAGTGTCTTTTCCCACAGTCTGAAAAATACCATAATTCATGGGACATTAAGTAGAGCAATCAGATGAGCTTTGCTTCAGTAGTGTTCAGTAATTACCCCTAGATTATATGTTGTTGCTCTAGTTCTTCCTTAAAAATAATCTTAAAGGAAGATGGGGCTTCCTGGTGGTCATGGTTGAGACCCTGCCCTTTCAATGCAGGGGGCTGGGTTTCGATCCCTGGTAAGGGAACTAAGATTCCACATGCCATGCAGTGTGGCAAAAAAAAGAAAAGAAAAGTAACACCAAAAGTCTAAGAAGACATTTCTCCTTTTTATAAAGATCAAAATGTTTATTATTTTGTGTTACAAAAAATGAAAAGAAATCCAATCAGATAATGAAGTAAACATATAGGGCAATAAATCTTTAAAAAAGGATAAATTATTCTAAAAGAAATGAATCCTAGAATGCTTTCCCTTCAAGTCAACCACTCTGTTGCTTAATAAACTTCTTGTAAAATATTTTATAGTAGAAAATACAGTTATATTTCTGTATTGGAAAAGAATGTTCATATCAGCCTTCTTTGTAATAGATAAAAACTAAAAATAACCCAATTGTCCCTAAATAGTCAAGAGGATAAAGAAACTAAGAAACTGTAGAATAACCATCCAGGGGACTACTACCCATCGGTAGAGAGAGATGATCTCTGGATATATGTGCAATAACATGGATGAATCCCAAGATCGGTATGCTGATAGAAATAAGCAAAACAAAGCAAAAGTATGCATTTGTATGGTCCTACTGATCTAAAACTCTAGAAAATGTATTGATAAGTTGATACATAATAGAAAGAAATAGGTGGTTGCCTCTGGAGGAGAGGGAGGAACATGGGAGGAGAGAATCCTAAAGGGATACACTGAAACTCATGCTAGTGTTCATTTTCGTAATTGTGATGGTTTTGTGGATCTATACAAATACTTAAACTTAGCAAAGTATATGCAATAGATACATGCAGTTCACTGTAGGTGAATCATAACTGAAGAAAACTATTTTAAAACTTAAGTGCAAAAGAGGAAACAGAGAGAAAGGGGAAGAGAATTAAGAGTCTTGAAAACCTGTAGTCAGAACATTTTGGCTCAACTTGCAGCTGTGGTCTTGAGCAACTTACTTAAGCTCTTTGAGCCTCATTTCCACACTAGGATAACAGCTGTGCCTACCTCACAGTGTTATCATGAGACTTAGATTGAGAGAATGCATGTATACACTTACTACAGTTTCTGGTGCATAATAAATGCTCATTAAACATCAGTTGATCATGATGATGAAGATGAGGGATGAAAGGGGGTGGGAGTTAAAAGAGGAAGACAAAAGGGAGAAAAACCAAGAAGGAGCAAAAAGAGAGGAACAGAAACAGAAGAGTGACAATAAAGCAAATAGTTCATGGTAGTCGCTCAGTCATGTCCGACTCTTCACGATCCCGTGGACTGTAGCCTGCCAGGCTCCTCTGTCCGTGGAATTCCTCAAGCAAATAAGCAGATATTTTAAATTCCAAAAGTGACTGTAAAAATTGGTATTTTCTTAAACTCTTGCCTTCATTTCTCTGGTTAACTTCTCAGGTAGGGATCAGAGCCTTGAGTAATTTTGGAGGAAAATGTATTCACTGCAGTCTAAAATCTCCAACTGGCATTCAGGATAAAATTAGATTCTCCAGACTTTCACAGTGACAAGCCCACCAAAAACTTCAAACAAAAAATGTGTCAAATAGCACCATTGTAATTTCAGAACTTTTTCTAGTTGAACAGAGGGATATTATATAAGCTCATTTTTCTTCTACACTGAGCCAGTTTATGTTATGGCTAAATACATAGTGGAGATCATTTTGTTTTTTCCCAAATGATAATTAATTTTTGGAATTGCCTTTCCCCACAAAGAGCCAAAAGCTGTAATAACACAATGTGATCCAAAAACCAAGTCCCATCTCACTGAAGCTTGGATTCCAAATGTTTAAAGACATTAATTGTGCATGGAAAATAGGATAGATTTGAATGATAGAAGCTGTGAGGTGACACAGAATGAGCAAGCACTCTTTTTCTGCCATTGACTAGCCATTTAGCCTTGGGGGAATCACCTAACCTCTTTGAGCCTCAGTTTCCTCATCTGTTTAATGGAATTATTAACAATAGCTATCTTTAAGATTGTTTGGGTGACAAATAGAGATAATACACCTAAAACACTCACTAAATATTAGTTCCTTTTCTCCTCTTTCTTTAAAGCTTTGATAATTGAGTAAATAGTATCTGCCAAAGTAGAGATTTGTATTTAAGGAGGGAAATAAGAATATAACAATTTTTTTTTTTTTTTTTTAAGCCAGGGCTTCACTGGTGGCTCGGTGGTAAACAGTCTGTCTACCAATGCAGGAGACATGGGTTTGATCCCTGGTCTGGGAAGATCCCACATATGGCAGAGCAGCTAAGCCTGTGTGCCATAGCTAAGGAGCCTGTACTCCAGAGCCCTGGAGTCACAGCTACTGAAGCCCACACACCGTAAAGCCCATGCTCCCCAACAAGAGAAGCCCAAGCTCCACAAATAGAGAGAAGCCCCCATTCACCTCAACTAGAAAAAAAAAAAAGCCTGCCCAACTACGAAGAACCAGCACAGTCATAAATAAATAAAATGACTTTAAAAAAAAAAAGGTGCAAGGCTTCATGCTCTAAACATGAGATTATCTGCATAATCACATATATAGCATGTGATTAAAAATTTGAGTGGGCCACACTTTCATTGCAATATCAGTCTCCTATCAATTATTTACAAAGTGGCAACCACCTTGACTTGGATCATTTTCAGGAAGCCAGTTCCTCCTAGACCTCCACGTGTTGCCCCAGCCAAGAGAGTGGCCTTGGAGAGGATACGCTCACTCCAACAGCACCCCCGCGTTCCTCTTTGCTAACTGTTCTTTGCTGACAGCATATACTTCCTAGGTATGTCCAGCAATATCAAATCGTTATCCTCTGGGAACAAATTTAACTTTTGAAAGTCACCAAGTTGTGTAATCTGGCTGGACATTGTTGTTTGAAAAGTGAAAGTGAAAGGGCTTCCCTGGTAGCTCAGCTAGTAAAGAATCTGCCTGCAATGCGAGCAAACTCAGTTCAATTCCTGGTTTGGAAAGATCCCCTGGAGAAGGGATGAGCTACCCACTCCAGTATTCTTGGGCTTCCCTGGTAGCTCAAACGGTAAAGAATTCACCTGTAATGTGGGAGACATAATCTGGTTGGACATCATTGTTTAGGAATCAAATATAGAAAAATTGCATTTTGGGGGGCATTTTTCAAAACTGGACTCTGAAGATTATTTACAGGGATCTGAGCTCAGTCATCAAAGAAGCAGGATCAAGATAAACACATAGTTCCTTAAGGTGACTACATTGAATTGACCAATAAGCATCATCAAAAGAAGCATAATTCTTATATATTTTTTTTAAAGTATAGAAAATATCAAATTCTTTCCCTAAGAACTAGCTATCTGCCTGCTCATTGGTTAGGTTTTATTTCTTACTACACTGTGAGTCATCGTTTGTGAACATCATTAACAGAGATTATGTCTTCCTGTGAATTATTATGAGGTTAAAATATTGACCGGGGCTGCAGTCCCTTCTAGGAAATAACCAGAAGAGTCCATCCTCAACCCAAGTCAGACACAAACAGCACATCTGCTTGTGGAATTTAAATACAGTTTCAACAGATCTAAGTTAACAATTTATGAGGAACTAAAAAATACTCATCATTCTTCCTCTAGTATTGGGAGGAGGGGGGACGTCAACCATGGAAACCGTGGAGCTCAGACAAGCCCAACACAGTCAGACTGTCCCAGAGCATCAGACACGTGTGAAATGTTCCTTTCCCCTACCTGATGCGGTCCAGGGAACAGCTGGGAGAGTCAGATCAGTCGTCCCCACCCAGCACCCGTGCTGACCCCGGGTTCATGACAGCCTCATTCCTGGACCATGAGAGGAGTCCGAGGTCAGGAAGAGACAGGGAAGCCACTGTTGCTGGACTGTGTACCCTTCACTGTGTGCTTGTACCTAGACTCGTAATTGCTAAATGTTCGCTTTCATGTGATTTGGGAAGTTTGGATCCTCTCTTTGAAAACTCTCTGCTCTCTCTCCTTCTTGTTCTGTGACTTCATAATGCCATGGGATTTTGACAGCAATCAAATGGGTACAGACACTCCAGTATATACTACCCCTGTCAGCAGATGCGCAAGTCCCTTTAGGTTATCATTGTGTAAAATTCTTCTTCCTCCTTCTCTAAGAGGAAGATGATGCATTGTGACAATGTCCTGACATTAGGATGGTGCCTTCCAGCCTGGAACAATTCTTGGTGTCCAGCAGGTCCCCAGACTACAATTGTAGGGAAAAACTTCACTGTTTAGTTTATAAAATGCTTGTCTCAAGCAAACAGAATATTGCTCTCCTCAACACTTTGTCAAGACTTGGGACTCCTTCAGTCGTTGCTCAGAGATTTCCAGTATTTCTTACCTGTCTCCTCTACCCATACAGAAATTGTCTCTTGATGTCCCAGGAGAGAGAGGACAACCAGTTATTGGAAAGAGCCATGCATAACAAGGCTGGAATGGTTTTTAGAAATTATTAAGCCCAGTATGCCCACTAGAGTTAACAGTCACAAGCACAGGTTGTATCCACGTGTCCTCGGTATCATTTTCTAATTATGAGGACTTGAAAATTTTACTTCAGCTCTATGAACCTCAGTTTCTTCACCTGTAAAATGGAAATTAGGAATCCCATCTTGACCAGCTGCTTTGAAAAATCACAAGGGAAGACCATGTGTATAAAAATCAAAGTACCACCATCAAGTGGGTCTTTGATAATGCAAGTTTTATTCTTTTTTCCTACTGGATACTCAGAATCCTAACCTTTCAACCAAAATGACATAGTGGGTCCTTCTGTAAGGGAAATGGGCTGAGGATCTTCCTGCAGAAGGCTGAGATCTACCTGGGCAGACTGACACCTGGGGGTCACTGTAACATTGCCGCCCGTGATTGGTTCCCAGCTGGCCTATTGCACAGCTACGTCTAATACGAGCTGGCAGGTATCATGCTAGTCCAGGAAGGATGCCGTGGAGGAATGAGGCCGTATCCACCTGGAGGATTTGCAGGGAAGTTTCTCGGAGGAGAGGACACCTGAGCTAATGCTATGAGAAGAGTAAGGCTTGGCCACCCGCATGAGACCTGAGGGAAACAGGACACTGGAGAAGTAAAACCCTGGAGGAACAAGCGAGCAGGGAAACAGCTGGTGGGAGACGGCCAGTTCATAGTGAGGCTGGAACATGTGTCGGGATTTGGGAAGTGAAAGGGGATCTGATATATGACAGTCTTGAGAATTTTGCCATGCAGGAAAGAGATTCTAATTTGAGAGACTAGAGAGCCATGGAAAGACTTCAAGTTAAGGAGTGACATGGTTAGATCTGAGTTTCAGAAATACCGGCTGGAAAATAACAGTGTGTATTCAGAGACTTCCCTTGTGGTTTAGGGATTAAGACTCCAAGATTCCACTGTGGGGACCACAGGTTCAATCCCTGTTGGTGAACTAAGATCCCACATGCCACGTGGTGTGGCCAAAAAAAAAAAAAAAAAAACGAGTGTATATTCAGTAGGGATTGGGAACTGGAAGCAAACAGCTGCCAGAAAACTATTCCAAAACTAGGTGAGAACTAAAACAGAAATAGGATAGAAGGAGAAAGGTGGATGGATGTGAGATTTATTGAGGAAATAGAATCTACAAACTTAGGATGACCAGACTGTGGAATATGGGGGGAAAGAAAAGCAACAAAGATGAGACTAAGGTTTCTGGCTTGAGAAATGGTGCCAATGGTTCTGCCAAGAATTGGAAAGAGACTTTGGGGGAGGTGGTGATAGCTTATGGTGAATGATGTTGGATTCGTGACTCCAAGGAAGATTTAGCTTCGGGACCAGGGACCAGCCTTGATCACTCAAGAGCTTTTGTGTAGCAGAGTTTTATTAAAGTGAGAAAGGGACAGAGAAATTTCCTGACATAGACATCAGAAGGAGTATGGCAAGTACCCCCACTCGTTAGTCTTAGCAAGGCCTTATATACTTTTACCAGACCCACTCCCACAACATACACCTTAAATTAACAAGGTTAGAACTAACAATAGCAGGGTCTTACCAGACTCACTCCCACAACATACATCTTAAATTAATAAGATTAGAACTAACAATAGAAAGGTCTTACCAGACCCATGGAGCTGCCCTTGTGCCTCAGCTGGTAAAGAATCTGCCTGCTATGTGGGAGCCTGGGTTCAATCCCTGGGTTGGGAAGACCCCCTGGAGAAGGAAAAGACTACCCACTCCATTATTCTGGCCTGGAGAATTCCATGGACTGTATAGTCTGTGGGGTCACAAAGAGTTGGACACAACTGAGCAACTTTCACTTTAGAGCTGCCTTTGTAGCTCAGTTGGTAAAGAATCTGCCTGCAATTCAGGAGACCTGGGTTCAATTCCTGATTCAGGAAGATCCCCTGGAGAAGGAAATGGCAACCCACTCCTAGTTCTTGCCTAGAGTCCCATGGACAGAGGAGCCTGGCAGGCTACAGTCCGTGGGGTCACAAGAGTCGGACAGGACTTAGTAACTATACCACCACTACCAGACCCACTCCCACAATATACATCTTAAGATAGATAACAAGATTAGTCAGAAGATTCTTGTTAAGGAGAAACATGTCCTCATGCACGGTACATTGTTGTCATATAATCATTGGTACAGAGTTTAAGGGAAAACATATCCTTGAGCAAGATGAGCTGTTTTGTTGTGTAATCCTCAGCTCTGGGTTTAAAGAAAAAAACATTTGTCCTTTTCTCCTCCTTGAGAACCCCAGACCCCTACCTCCTCTTTGAGAGCTCCGGACCCCTTTTTCCTCCTCGGGGACTCTGGACTTCTTATCAGCCTACCTGGAAATTGACTCTCTCAGTGGTAAGGAAATGATGAGTTCAACTTGAGACCTGTTGAATTTGAGGATGGCCTGAGACCTCCAAATGGAGATGCTCAGCAAACAGCCGTATAAAGCGACCTCCTGGAATCTATGACTAGGAGAGTGACCAGCCCACATTCCTGTTGAATCTGACCAGCTCCCTTCTCTGTTTCCAGTACTTCATCTTCACGGGGGTGTTGGCCATGGTGACCTGTGCGGTTTTCCTCCGACTCAACTCTGTGCTTAAGCTGGCCGTGCTCCTCATCATGATTGCCATCTATGCCCTGCTGACCGAGACCATCTATGCAGGCCTCTTTCTGCGCTACGACAGCCTGAGCCACAGTGGAGAGTAAGTGCCCACCACTGTGCTCAAAAAGAGCTCAGCGTCTAGTGGGAAATGAAACCATTGGGAAAATGATTAAGGCAGAGAAACTTAGAGACTGATTGAATATTGACTTATTTCTCACGCACTGTGGATGACAAGTTTAGGCAAAATTCCTAGTTTTCTATTTTATCATGTATATTCACTACAGATTAATTCATGGATTAAAGTTTGGACTAAACCATAGCTCAAGTCTCCCTAAATGTAATAATTTATAATTCCTTCAACTGTAATAGCTCCAAGATTTGTGAGGTCTGATTGTCACTTTGCTGCAGCGCTGTTAATAATAGCAGACCTGTGCATCGAGCAGTTGCTAAACTCCTTACATTGTGTTATTTTGAAATATGGAAAAATACAACAACAACAAAAATCTTAGCCTAGATTCCTTAGAGAACAGAGCCCGAGGCAAGCATGAAGTGCTAATCCAAACCCAGGACGGCAAAAGTGAGGGGAAAGGAAGTGAAGAAGGAAAGGATGGAAGGGAAATACAAGCCATGTTATGCTGCCCAGATGAATCGTGAAGCTGGGGCTTTGGAGGATGTCTCGAAGTCTCTCTGGGTAGGTGAAGAGGTAGGGAAAATGTCTCAGACAGGAGGGATGGAATCTGTTGGTTCCTTCCCTCTCGTTTCTCCCATTAGTCTCAGTTCATATTCTGGATGTACTTCCTGGTGATGTACTCCAGCCATTTCTACAGCCCTTGGGGAAACCAGACCCCACACCTGCCTTGTGGAGCTCCACGGGGGCTGGAAGCGGTGGAAGGAGCCAGACACCGAGCAGGAGGCTGATTGGCCTCGGGAGGTGGGAAAAACAGAAGTTTCGCTGAGACCAGAACACGTGGCCAAAGTCTGAGAAATAGAGGCGGTCAAGACAGTCCTAGAAGCCCCAGAAAATGTGCCTGAGACTAATAATGGGAACATTTATGATACAGCTCCTGGAAATAAACAATGCATACAATTAGTCATGTTTACTTCTGCATTTTTAAAAGGATAAAGTCTTTCAGATATTGTTGAAGTTCCCTTCCCCAGCATTGTTCTTTTATCCTCCTCCCAAGAGTCAACTTCTGGTGCATTTAATGTGTATCCTTCCCATCCATGTGTTTTATATTGGGTAGGCCAAAAAGTTCATTCTGATTTTTCTATAAACTGAAAAAATCAGAACTAACTAACTTCTTGGCTAACCCAGTATATATTTAGTTGTATCTATATTTTAAGTTGTTTATAAAATTCTTATGCTATCATGTAATATTGTATTTTTTAAATTCGTATAGGTTCATATCTACAGATTTAGCTCATTTTAGATAGAACATACCAAGATATATTTATCCTTTAACCTATTAAAACGTTATTGATACTTCATGATCACCATTGAAAATATCTCTTTGGGTTTAGATCTCAAAACACACTTACTGGAATAGAGGGTATCTGCATTTTCAACTTTTTAAGATCTTGCCAAATGGCTCTCCAACAAGTTTGGAATGGTTTATCTCTTACAAGCAGTGGTCTCTGTAATTCTTATTCAGTTCCTTAGTGAGAATTTTATCTCATTATTTTCATTAGTAGTTCCTTCATCATGAATAAGTTTGTGCAGCTTGTTATTGTTTATTGGCCATTTTCGGTAAACTTCCAGGTCATATCTTTTGCCTGGTTTTCTATTAGGTGGTTTGCCTTTTTCTTACTAGGTTTGTAAAGGTTCCTTATAATTTCTAGGTACTAATTTGTGCCTGTTATGCAAATACAACATCTGCTTTATACCCATTACCTTATTTAACCTTCATGGCAACAATCTGAGGAACACAGGCTCAGAGAGGTTCAACAATTACCTGGATGCACATGGCCAATAGATGACAGATCTGGATTCAAACTCGGGTCTTTCTGGCTCAAAAGCCCAGCTTTGTAAACACTGGATACAAGTCTCTCACATCAAGATGAAGAATCTCTCACCAAATGCCCAGGGTTCAAAGAAAGTCAAAATAGTTTCAAATTAGATTAAATGGTTAGTGGCAACAGACCTCCCATGGCCAAGCAGAAATCAGCACAAAAGAGGGCAAAAATATATATGAACAAGGAAGGCCATTTTTGTGGTAAAAATAAAAATTACCTAAAACCTACTCACTCAAAGGAAATTTAAAAAGTATTAATGGAGCAAACCAGGGCTCTGGCGTCAGGTCCAGACTCTGCTGCATTAGAAAGTCCCTTCCCACCTCTGGACCTCAGGTTACTCATCAGCGAAGTGAAGTAATTGTACTCAATTGTGGGGCTGCCTGAGACTCCGATGTGCCTGCCCATGGTCGGTGTTCAGCATCTGTTCACTCCTATCCCATCCTTCCTTTTCAGGAGAAAGGTTTAGTTCTGAATTCTGTTTTAAGGTCTTAAGGAAAAACTTACTGTTAAATTGTTAAGTAGGATTCTAAGAGTGCACATAATCCCAAGTTCATTGCTGCTTTTCTCAGCTTCCTGACTCAAGGTTGATTGTCAGTTAGTCTTGTATTGATTCACACTCTATCAACAGAGTTAAATTAATGAGAAATGGAAGAGTCCATTCAGCTTTCCCTCTCGGCCATGTTTATAAATCAACAGGTCAGTAGTCACTGTGGATCCATTTAGCAGTCACAATCTGCTCATACGATTGGAATTTAACCAATCCGTAGGAGCTCGCATTGGTTTGGGGCATTTCTGCTGATTGTTCCTGGGGATTGGGTGCTTGGGAAAGTACAGAGAACCTAGCCCAGGGCATCCTGGCTACATCCACACTGAGATGACCCCAATACTCGGACTCTATCTGCTCATGAGGCCCCCTCCATGACAACCCCCTGTCTCCATGGATGACAGTGAGCGCAAAACAGGGGAGGTACCCTCACTGCCAATATCTTATCGGCCCCTAGAAATTCATCCTCCTCAGCACCCCCAGTAAGGAAGACTATATCGTGACACCTGCAAGTACAAGTTTAGGAGCCAAACCACCTGTCTTCAAATCCCAGCACCTTCATCAGCCAGCTGTGTGATCTTGAGAAAATGAATTAAAAGCAACTTAACCTCTTTAAGCCTGATTTTCTCATCTGCGAAGTGGGGGTGATAATAGTTCCTATGTTGTAGGAATATACGAGAGATAAATTGTGATAGTGGAAACTTAGCTCAAGGTCTGGCATAGAATAAGCACTTGATGAATATAAATGATTATTACAGTAAGTCCCCTACATACGAACAAGTTCCCTTCTGAGAGTGCATTCATAAGTTCAATTTGTTGGTAAGTCCAACAAATAGATACCCAGCTAACACAATAGGCTAAATAGTACTATACTGTAATAGGTTTGTAATACTTTACAAGCAAATAATGCATAGAAAACAAACACAAAAAATAAAGAAAACATGTTTAATCTTACAGTACAGTACCAGCTACATCACTGCTTGTACTCTTGCTTCCGGACATCCTGGGCTTGAAATAAAGACCCTGTACTTCTGTATTCTATATGTTACTGGACAACAGAAGATGCATGCATGTACAATGTAGCCAGACACGTGAACTAACTTGCATGATTGGACATGTGAATGCATCTTTGCATCCTTGAAAGGTCATAGCTTGAAGGTTTATGGGTAAGGGACTTACTGTGTTAGACATGACCCTTTCTAGAGCACAAATACTACTATTGTTAGAAATATCCCTGCTTTCATCTCTGGACTGCTGTACCATATCTGATCTCCTAAACTGCCCTCTCAAGGCATCCTCCTCAAAGCCATCTGGTCAACTCATTATCTTTCTTAAAATCCTTAAGGGGTTCCTTGTTACCTCTAAGGCGAGGAAAGTTCAACTTGTTTGTCAAGAACTTCAAAACCCTCCCTGGAGTCCCATTGACTCCTCCGACCTTATCTCCTACAACTCCACAGGTCACTGTTTAGATCTCACATTCTAGCCATGGGAAACCATGTGCCATTGCCCACATGAGTCTCTGCACTTTCTCCCCCCTTGCCAACCCATCATGCTCAAGACCGCCTCCTCCATGAAGCCCTCTTTGATCATTCCTCATTTTCTAATCTATGCATATAATTTTTTATCATTGCACTTATCATTACACTGATTGTAATCATTAATTTCCATATCTTCCTCCTCTGTTAGAATAGGAGCTTTTAAGGGCAAGGGCCATTACCCATGTTCATAATTTTTGGCACTTAGTGGAGTATCTGGCAGCAGATGTCCAATTAAATGCTTGTTGAATGAAATGAATGAGTGACTGATGGAAATAGTAGTTCATTTGGGATCATATTACACCACTAGTTCACAGTAAGCTAAGTTTCACCTGCCTACACCCTATGATCTCCTGGGTGGCTCAGTAGTAAAGAATCTACCTACCAATGCGGGAGACACAAGAGATGTGGGTTTGATCCTGTGGGTGGGAAGATCCCCTGGAGAAGGCATGGCAACCCACTCCAGTATTCTTGCCTGGGAAATTTCATGAACAGAGGAGCCTGGCGGGCTACATTCCATAGGGTTGCAAAGAGTCACACACAACTGAGCAACTGAGCGCACATTCACGTGCTCGCAAACCAGGTGCTCCCCTTGCTGTCAGGAGAATTTGCTTCCGAACTTAAGTGTCATAACCTTTGCTATGGGCTTTGGTAGGTTCTGCAGATTCACAGATGAACAAGATACTGCAAGGAGTTTGCCTACTAAATCGCTTCAGTCGTGTCTGACTCTTTGCAACCTTATGGACTATAGCCCTCCAGGCTCCTCTCTCCATGGGATTCTCTAGGCAAGAATACTCCTCCAGGGGATCATCCTGACCCAGGAATTGAACCCACTGCCTCTTTCGTCTCCTACATGGGCAGGCAGGTTCTTTACCACTGAGCCATCTGGGGTAAGGAGCTTAGAAGCAAGTAATTATAAGTAAGTGCATGTTAGAAAGCCATGGGAGCTTACTGAAAAAGCATCATTGAGATGTGCACTGATAGTCAGCCTTCATCATTCACTAGATTTGTGAATTAGAGTGTCTCATTTAACATCTGAGTCTCAGTTTCTGCTTTACTAGAATAGGGAGAATAATATTTTAAGTGTTGCTGTGACAATTAAAGCAGGCAATGTACGCAAAGTGTTATTAGAGGTATGACATAAAATCAGTGCTAAGCAAATGCAGTCATTAGTATGGCAACAGAATAAAAGATAAATTCAAACTGGCTGGTTTATTTTGGGTTCCACAAGGGGAAATGGGAACTAATTGCAGCATTAAAATTTGGCATCAGATGCGCAATGGCTAATGCTCTGACTTGGTGCCTGAGATGTGAATTCTCATCCTGGGACACAAATCAGCTGGGTGACCTTGAGCAAGCATCTTATTCTTTCTGGGCTTAGTCTTCAACCAGTAATTAAAGGGCTTGCAAGGACCATCATATGATGTATGGCACACATAATATGGAATTGGATGGATACATTAAATTCACATTGTGTAGTATTTAATTACATAGAATTATTTTCGTAATACATACTAAGTGCAAAAATATGTTACAAAGCAGTCTGAACCCTCTGATTCTAAATTTGTAAACATAAATATATTTTTGCATGAAGGAAAAGGAAATGACATTGAGCTGATTCCAAAATACTAATCATTGTTTTCTCTGGGTGATAGGCTGAAGAACAATTTTTATTTTTTTTAATTTGTGAATTTGTATTAGCTTCCGAATTCACTACAACTAGTATGAGTACTCTGCAATGATTAATGCTCAAATTAAATATTAATTTTATGAGATATCAGATAAGATGGTCTCTGAAGATTGTGGTAGCCCTGAGGATCACATTATTCTACATGTGTTTTCACTTAATTATGTCCTTTTCTATGAGCATAGGGTGAGGATACTATCAACTCAGTAATTTTGTTAATACAAATAAATTAGTTCAAAATCTCCTTGGTTTCATGTCTCTGCCACTTAATATCTGGCAAAGTATTACAGTTTTGTACAAATTTCAGTCATTTGGCTGTCTTTGGAAGTTCTTCAAATAGTCATCGAAATTACAAAGAAAAAAAATCCTTTCAAATCACAGTTTTTTCTGGATGTTCTTTGGCCTGACTAACTTACTGGGCATATTCTGTAGTCTCTAGTTAGGCCATATTTTTTCCATTTGAAGTACATCCTGAAGACTTAACAACTGTTTATAATTTTCCTTTACTTTTTCCGAATGTGTTCTAGTCATCTCTCTATTTTTAGTCAACCACTACTTTCACAATGATTCAAGATGTATTTACGTTTTCTCTTGAAGGTATGTTTTATGTGATAAGTTGCTGAGTTTTAAAAATTCTTCTGCATCAGAAAGGAAAGTCAGGGCAGCAGTTCAGGCTATATTCATGAGGAGCTAAACATAGGACACGTCCCATTCAATCTATGCCAAGTGAATGAGTGATTTTGTAAAATACCACCACTAGGAGCAAGTTGATGTACTGGGAGCTTTAAGGGATAAAGAGAGTACATGCCAAGCATGTATGTTGCCAAGATTTGGTCAATTATTTCTCACAATTAAGGAGGTAAATGCAATTAGTGTCCTTCACAAGGCAACAGACTGAGGCTCAGAGGTATTAAGTAGCTTGTCCAAGGTCAAACCGTTGGTCAGTAGCAGAACTGAGATTGGAAGCTGGGTCTGCATGAGTACAAAGCTCGTGAATTGATTTTGTCAGGTGTCCACAAGCTTGAAAGGCCAGAGAATTGTGACATGAAAAAAGGGTCGTGTTAGTATGTACCTGTGCTCAGCACTATGGTGACTGTGACCAAATGAATGAATGAATCCTAGCCCCTAAAATTCTGGATGACAATACATGACCTACAGTCCAGCTGTAAGCTGTATGGCTCTCCCAGATCTGAGCACTCTCTCCTGCTGAGTCTGCGTGTGGCCTCAGACTGGACGTATGGCATTTATTTATCCTCCCTGCACTACAGGCTTGTAAACCAGCTGCTAGCTAAGTAAGATCTATGCCTTATACCTATAGACTCCCCTCCCCCCTTTTCCTCCCAAACTCTTCAGTTCAGTTTAGTTCAGTCGCTCAGTCGTGTCCAACTCTTTGCGACCCCACGGACTGCAGCACACCAGGCCTCCCTGTCCATCATCAACTCCCGGAGCTTACCCAAACTCATGTCCATCGAGTTGGTGATGCCATCCAGCCATCTCATCCTCTGTCATCCCCTTCTCCCACCTTCAGTCTTTCCCAGCATCAGAGTCTTTTCTAATGAGTCAGATCTTCGCATCAGGTGGCCAAGGTATTGGAGTTTCAGCTTCAGCATCAGTCCTTCCAATGAATATTCAGGACTGATCTCCTTTAGGATGGACTCTTATCAGCCTTTAGTATTCGGCTCTTGAGTCTCGCCTGAATATCCAGCCTAGTTTACTTTCTCTTCCCTTATATTCCCATGGCAACCAGGGTGTATCCTTACTATGGGGTTACCATGTTATGAAATCATCTGTCTAGTTCTTTCCTTTACTGAACTGTATTGAGGGCAAAGGCAAGGTATCTTCTTCAGTTCTGTATCCTAGCATGTGCCTGGTACACAGTAGATGGTCAATAATTATGTGCATCATTGGGGCTACAGAAAAGAGATGTAATAATGAGTTTCATCTATTATTAGCATCTTATCTCCAAGGAAAAGCAATGGAACTAGGAATTCACGAATCTGCATCTTGTTGCAGCCAGGGTTCCTCGGAGCCCTGGGTCCCCATGCACACAGTATCTCCCCAAGAGAAAGCACATTTCCATTCCCGAGTCTCCGTTCTGCCTGGAGAGCTGGACTGGGTCTGGCCCTGTGTAAGCTGGAAGGGTCTTTTAGTGTAAAGCTAGGTGAAAAGCTGGCCTTGGCAGCTGAGTTCATGCTGTCATTTCCTTGAGCCCCGTGCTACTCCTGCTATTCTCCAGGGAGAATAGAAAAGGGAAGGCTGGAGATGGCCTGGGTGCCGCCATATTTGTGCCCATTCTGCTCTCTCTCTGAGCCCTGCATCTCATCTCTTATGGCCCCATTGTGTCCTTTAACACATAAGAGTCAAGTTACCTCTGAATGAGTTCTGAGTGTATGTATGCTTGTGGTTGGGAAGCTATAAAACAAAGGAGTGATGTGATCTGGTTTTGTTGTTGTTCAGTTACTAAGCCATGTCCGACTCTGCGACCCCAAGGACTGCAGCAGGCCAGGTTCCTCTGTCCTTCACCATCTCCTGGACTTTGCTCAAACTCATGTTCATTGAGTGAGTGATGCCATCAAACCACCTCATCTTCTGTTGCCCTCTTTTCTTCTTGCCCTCGATCTTTCTGGCTTTCGTGGTATTAAAAAAACAAAACTCTAGCAGCGATGCAGAAAAGAGATTGTAAAGGAGAACAACAGTGCCCAAAATTGCAATAAGATTTTTTATAAAAACCTAAGTGTTATTCTTCTCCTCCTGCTCCCAATCCCTCCCAGCATCAGGGTCTTTTCCAATGCTGCGATTGATGGGGTCACAAAGAGTCAGACACAACTGAGCGACTGAACTGAACTGAACTGAAGTGTTATTCTTAGAGCACTTAGAACAGGTACTGCCACATAGCAACTCCAATGTGCCTGTCTCTTAAAGAGGACAACACTGAAGAAAGAGAATGTCTGTCTTCATGTGGACCTTTGTGACAATAAAGTGTAAGAGCTCCTTGAAATTTAAAAAAAAGCTTTTTGCAATAGAAGACATCATTATTAATGAGAATGCATTGTCTAGATGTTAGATTCTGGAGTCTTCCATCAGGTATGACCTACATGACCTTGTAGCCCTGGGGGTCAACTGGTTTCCGATTAGCCTATGTGGAGGCCTTCAGAGAGCCCCTATCATATAGTGGGAGCTCAGAAAACAACTGCTCCTTTCTTTTTATCCCACTCCACTCTGAATCTCAGTTTCATAATGGGTCTCCTTGAAGTCCCTTCATAGTTGTCAATAACCACGCCACTATTTGCATTTTTTCTCCTGGCAGAGATTTCCTGGGGACCAAGGAAGCATCACTACTGCTAATGGCCATGTTCCTTCTCGCTGTGTTCTACCATGGACAGCAGGTAATCTGACATTTTCCTCTGACTGCCTGTGATTACCTGGTATTTCCTGCTGCCATAAAATTGGCCTGGGGGGCCACCACTCATCTCTGTGGTAAATGACTTTTAGTAACTTGCAGCAAGTAGCGATTCTTCTTTTTCTTCTTCTTTTATTTTCTTTTGTTTCTTTCCTTTTTCTTCCCCCCTCTTGGCGGAGCCATGCATGACTTGTGGGATCTTAGCTTCTTGACCAGGGTTTGAACATAGGCCCTGGTAGTTAAAAGCGCTGAGTCCTAACCACTGGACAGCCAGGGAATTCCCAGCAAGTTGTGATTCTTAACAAAGCAATTCCTAGTATGGAACACTTAATAAAAAACTAAGATGGAGATGATTTGGAGAGCAATATGGTTTCCATTCCTTTTAGTTGTATCTCTTTCAGTGAAACTATTATAAGGAAAAAAAAAAAAAGAGCTTTCAATTTCTGGCTAAGGCCAACTGGGATCTCTCCCAGTTCTGTTGCCTGGATAAAACTATTACTATGGAAGTCAACCTGGTGGGACAGTGGCAAAGATTCTTCCTGTCAGTGTAGAAGACACAGGTTCGATCCCTGGATCAGGAAGATCCCCTAGGGAAGGAAATGGCAACCCACTCAAGTGTTCTTGCCTGGGAGATCCCATGGATAGAGGAGTCTGGCGGGCTACAGTCCATGGGGTCACAAAGGGTCCGACACAACCTAGCAACTAAACAGTAACATTGGAAGTTGTGTAAATAAGGTAAACATTCAGGTTTGGGGATTTTGTGTTTTGGCTTTTTTTTTTTTTTCTATTGGAGTATGGTTGAGTTAAAATGTTATGTTAGTTTCAGATGTACAGCAAAGTGATTCAGTTATATATATCTCTCTTCTTTTTCAAAATCTTTTCCCATTTAGGTTATTATACAGTATTGAGTTCAGATAGTAAAGAATCTGCCTGCAACTCAGGAGACACAGGTTTAATCCCTGGGTTGGAAAGATCCTCCGGAGAAGGAAATGGCAACCCACTCCAGTATTCTTGCCTGGAGAATCCCATGGAGAGAGGAGTCTGGTAGGCTACAGTCCACAGGATCGCAAAGAATCAGACATGGCTGAGCAAATAACACACATGCACAACATGCACAGAGTATGGAGCAAAGTTCTCTGTGCTGTACAATTGTTTGTTTGCTAAGTCATGTCTGACCTTTTTGCAATTCCATGGACTGTATAGCCCGCCAGGCTCCTCTGTCCACAGACTTTTCCAGGCAAGGATACTGCAGTGGGTTGCCATTTCCTTCTTCCTTGTTGGTTACCTATTTTAAATATAGGTATGTGTACATGTCATCTGGGTGGTAAAGAACCCACTTGCCAATGCAGGAGACATAAGAGACGTGTGTTAGATTTCTGGGTCGGGAAGATCCCCTGGAGGAAGGTATGGCAACTGACTCCAGTATTCTTGCCTGGAGAATCCCATGGACAAAGGAGCCTGGAAAACTACAGTCCATAGAGTCACACAGTTAGCATGCACACACACAGGTACAGGTCTATTCCAAACTCCCAATCGGGCTTGAGGACCATCCTAACCAAGGTTCCAATCCCACCCTGCCTCCAAGAAGTTTGTGGCCTTCTCCCTGACTCTCTGCTTCCTCTTCTTTACAATAAGATAGTAATTCCTGACTAGGGCTGTTTTGAAGAATCATTTGAGATGATTGTATGTAGCATTTTGAGCGCTGCCTTTCAGAGATAGAGGAGGCACTTCATCATTGATTTGTCCTGAGTAGATAAAGTGCCTAGAGTATTGATGCCACTTCCCCGTCTGCCAGGATCTGGGGCGTCACCTTGGATAGCCTCGTACAAAACCCCGTCCCTAGCCCCAAGGCTTCCTGTCTCCTGGAGGAGAGTGGACCCTAAATAATGCAATGTGGGATGTGCTATGAGTGAACCAGCCTTGTCCAAGGACCGCAAGAGTCAGAGAAGCAGAAATTATTCTGCATGGAGCATCATACCAGACCTCACCCAAGAGATGTCACCGGTTCTCCACAACCAGTAGGGTTTCTCCATGCGCACACAGACCATGAATGCTGCAACACTCATCACTTTCTGCTAGAGCCAGGCCCTGTCTGCTTCACTGCTGTGCTCTGGATCCCAGCCTGTCTCTCTGTGCGTGTACTTAAAAAAAAAAAAAAAGTAACCAGGAAAGGAAAAAAACAAGACTATCAGCCAGAGTAGAAATAGAAACATACCACTGAGAAATTACCATGGAGACAGGGAGGTAACGAATCCTGAGAAACCAGGGATGAAACAGCCAAAAACCCCAGGAAGCTAGAGATACATACATAAAGTTATTTGTAATAAAGCGGGATGGTAACATGTTGTTTAGTCATGAAGTCATGTCTGACTCTTTTGTGACCCTGTGGGCTATAGCCCACCAGGCTCCTCTGTCCACGGATTTCCTGGGCAAGAAAACTGGAGTAGTAGGTTGCCAGGGGATCTTCCCAACCCAGCAATCGAAATTGCATCCCCTGCTTGGCAGGTGTATTCTTCACCACTGAACCACCTGGGAAGCCGATGGTAAAATGTACTCAGGGGGACAAAATAAATAAAACTAACCTTGGCAATCGAAGAAAAGGAGGCAAGAGTTAGCATGTATCGGCCTCCTACTATGTGCCTGGCCTTCACCTGTATTATCGAATCATCTCAACAACCTGAATGGTCGTTATGATGGATCCTGTTTTACAGATGAAGGAAGTCAGGCTACTGAGCTAGAAAGTGAGAAAAGTATAATTCAACCCCAGATCTGTCTCCAGAGCCCACCTTTCCACTTTCTCAATCGGGGGAAAACAAAAGGCACTGTCTATGTATCTTCACGACACCAAGGGCATTCAATCCTGAAATATGACCTCACCTTGCCCTTCAGTTTCAGCTGAAACACTAAGCCGAAGGTCAAAGTCTGGCCATTGGCAGAATCCCCCTACTTAGGTCTTTCTGGTTTTCTGTGAGAGCTGGGATCATGTCCTCCACATCCTGATAGCTTCTAGTCACAGGGGAGAAATTCTTCATCTGACATGCAAATGACAAGCCATTTGAGGGCTGTGAAGACAGAATCAGACAAGGCAATCCTATAGAAAAGTGTACGTGTTCTCCATCACACGGGTTTTAAACTGACAAGTGAGAAGTTCTCAGAGAATTCTCTTATGCTAAGAGAGCATAAGTTCAGAATGGGGAGGGAGTCCTCATTCTAAAATAGGAAGGCTGTTTCTACCTTCCCTGTCACCTTAAGGATTACTCTGTGCCTGTTAGTGCCGCCGCAAAGCCCTTCTGAAATTCTGATTCAGTTTACTCTATTTTCCATTTATCCTGCAAAAGCAGATAACCTCATCTCATGAAGAATATGAATAAAGAGCAAGTAAGTGAATAGTGAGGGCCTGAGTACTTAAGTGATATCTGATTATTTTCTTTTTTATTTTTAACCTTCAAAGGCTTTTTAAGAGATTTTTTTAATGTGGATCATTTTTAAAGGCTTTATTGAATTTGCTACAATATTGTTTCTGTTTCACGCTTTGGTTTTTTTGACTGCAAGTCATGTGGGATGTTAGTTCCCCGACCAGGGATTAAACCTGCCCCCCTTGCATTGGAAAGCAGTCTTAACCAGTGGACCGCCAGGGAAGTCCCTCAAAAGGTTTTAAAATGACATAACTACATCCCATAACTGTAGCAGTTACAGATGTAACCTTTGGAGTGGGGTAGATACTATTCAAATCCCTACTCTGCCACTCAGTAGATATGTGACCTTCAGTCATTTATCTAACTTTCTGTGTCTCTGTTTTCTCACCTATAAAGTGGGTATGATAGTAACAGTTTCTGTAGGTTTTTTTGTAGTATTATATGAGAATATAATTAAAATTCACTTCTCCCAGTGATTTGCACTTGGAGTAAGTGCTCAAACATCATGAGCTATTAATATTTTACTTTGGAAGCAAGAGTCTGAGACAAACAGAGAAAGCGTTATCATCCATCTGGTCCCAAGGCAACAGCAGAGACTCAAGTCACTTGAGGTCACAAAGTCAAGGAGAACCAGACAGAAACAGGGATGCAAATGCTCCATCCAACTTCTCGGTCCACACCCTCTCCACCACGTGGTGCTGCCTATCTGTTAGAGGGTACCTTTCTGCTGAACTGCATCACCTCGAGCATCATTTCATGACCCCATAAGAGTCCTGTTCATCCGGATCAAGTCCGTCCACTTCTGAGTCTGCTACCTGCTCCCACTGTGTTCCCTGGTGACTCAGAGGCCCTCTATTTTTACTAAAGCCTGAATAATCCCCACTGACGCCTGGTACGCAGCAGCATCCCGGTGGGAGCATGTGTAATTGTACATCTCCAGAGTGACGGAGGCGGTTATGCAACCGAATAATTGGGAACTCTCATTCTGCACATATGTGAAAGTGATACACCAAACACTTCCTCCTCCTCTGAGGCAGGTGAACTTCCCGAACATTGGACAGAAGAGAGCAGACAGCCAGGTGCCTCCCACCTCGTGCCTGATTCATTGCAGCCCTGAGGTTTGGGCTTGGCCTCAGCTCTGCTTTCAGAGCAGAGGATGGCACACCTGTGCACAGAGATAGAGATTAATGAGGTCAGGTCTCTAGTTGCTTACTTCCGGGTCTGATAAAGATAGGCACTGGGATTGTGCAGCTTAGAAAGACCCAAGTCTTGGGACCAAATTATTAAATTTGCATCCCAGCAAGGCTCCTGGAAGAATAGGTGACCTTGAGATGCTCAACCTCTCAGAGCTGACATTTCTTTACCTGCAAAAGGAAAAGTCTAATAGTTATCTATCAAGAGTTGGAAAACAGCTGAATGAAGTCATGTTCATAGAGTGCAGGGGTTAAGAATCACAGCTTGGAGTTCAAATGCCCTGAGTTCAAAGCCCAGCCGCTATTTGTGAAACCTTGGGCACCTGACTTCGCCTTCCTGTGCCTCCGTTCCCTCAGCTATCAAACAGGCATAAAAAAGTACCTGCTTTGTTGAGCCATAGTGTGATTAAAAGACTTTCAGTATGTTTGAAATGCTAAGTACAGTGCCCAGTTCAAGACAAGGACTCAGTCCGTGTTAATTATCATTCTGTGTTAAGAGCCTGGCACAAAACATATAAACAATGTTTGTTAGTTCTTTTGGTGCTCTTTTCTTTTTTCTTTTATAAACTCATAAATTTATTTCTCCCAGTAGAGGATAGGAAGTCCAAGACCAAGGTGCTGGCAGATTCAGTGTCTGGTGAGGAGGGCCTACGTCCTGGTTCACAGGCATCTTCTCACTTCATCTTCACATGGCAGAAGGCACAGGGACATCTCTGGGATCTCTTTTATAGACATTAATCCCATTCATGAGGGTTCCAACCTCATGACCTAAACACCTCCCAAAGGCCCCACCTCCTAATACCATCACTTTGAGGGTTAAGATTTCAAAATATGAATTTTGAGAGCACACAAACACTTGGTACTATTTTCATATAGCCAGTTCCTAAATGGTTTGGGAAGGGAAATCAGAATACAAAAAGTTGAAAAGGGTTATTCATTTGCTTTATCTTGCAACTCAGATACAATGCAAGTGAAAGTATTAGTCGCTCAGTCATGTCCGACTCTTTGTGACCTCATGGACTGTGGCCCCCCAGACTCCTCTGTCCGTGGAATTCTTCAGGCAAGAATACTGGAGTGGGTGGCCACTCCCTTCTCCAGGGAATCTTCCCAACCCAGAGACGGAACCCAGGTCTCCCACATCGCAGGCAGGTTCCCTACTGTCTGAGCCACCAAGGAAGCCCCTCAGATACAGTCAGTTCAGTTGCTGTCATGTCCAACTCTTTGCAATCCCATGGACTGCAGCACACCAGGCTTCCCTGTCCATCACCAACCCCCAGAGCTTGCTCAGACTCATGTCTATTGAGTCGGTGATGCCATCCAGCCATCTTGCCCTCTGTCGTTCCCTTCTCCTCCTGCCTTCAGTCTTTCCCAGCATCAGGGTCTTTTCTGATGAGTCAGTTCTTTGCCTCAGGTGGCCAAAGTATTGGAGCTTCAGCTTCAGCATCAGTCCTTCCAATGTATATTCAGGACTGATTTCCTTTAGTACTTGACTGGTTTGATCTCCTTGCAGTCCAAGGGACTCTCAAGAGTCTTTTCCAAACCACAGTAATGTAACAATAATACCACAGACACCACCACCTACCAGGTGATTGTTGTAAACACTTTGAGGATTCTTGTTGAGCTCTTTTGAGCCTTAGAATATTTCTCTTCACAAATGTGCCTTCAACTTATTGTGTTAAAAGACATTTGGAATAATTATTCTCTGTGCGGTTATACCTGTAGGTTTGCTTCTTTGAGCTTTTAAAAATTCCATCCAGTTTCATAATTAAGTAAAATATTTCCATGATTCAAAAGTCAGGTTTATAAAACAAGATATAATTTATAAAGTTTAAATGTATCCCTATTCCTTCACCCCACCTTTCTCATCTCGTTGTAATTATGTTTTATGTTTTTGTACTTCAATTTTTAATAAATAAATATATATATATATATATATGTATGGAGAGAGAGATATATAGATATCCCCTTTCATTAGATCAATAATGACAAACTGTTCATGTATTTCTCCGTCTTAGATACCAACCCATCAAAGTACATATAGAGAAATATTCTTCATTTCTTTTTATAGCTGTATATAAGTTTATTCAACCAGCAAAATGAGCACTTGGATTGTTTCCAGCTTTTGCTATTAGAAATTCTGCTGAAAGAATAACCTTGCACCTCTGCCTTTTCATACTTTTGCCATTCACTGAGACTTGCACATAAGACAAAGAAAAGAACTAGCTGAATTTTTCTAAGCCCTTGAATTCAGGGTGTCTAACCATGTGTTAAATGGTGCAACATATTGTTCATTTCAACAGTTAAAGACTTTGAAATAATGACATTACCAAAAGCCCTCATAAATATGGCTTGTGAGATTTTTTAAAAAGGAAACTGTCCACTTTCCAATGAAAAGAAATGCTGAGAGAGAAGTTGGGGAAGGGTGGATACATGTGTATGTATGGTGGAGTCCCTTTGCTGTCCACCTGAAATATCAATACAAAAGATAAAGTTTTTAGGAAAGAGTAACAATTTTTAAAAATTAAAAAACAAACAGGATTTTAGGAAAAGAGGGAACTAATAGGTATTAAATACCTACTGTGAGTCATATGTTCTACCTACAACTTCCTAAATAATTCCTGACCCAGGGATTGAACCCACGTCTCCTGCACTGCAGGGGGATTCTTTACCACTGAGCCACTGGGAAGTCCTTGTTGCATAGATTAAAGGCATTAATATATGTATATTCCTTAGAACAGTTCCTGGCACCATCTGATGAGCACAGCTTACGTGCTAGCTGCTTTTACTACTGTAATTTGTTTGTCGAATCAAGAAATATTAATGGAACACCAGCCCTGTGCCAGGAAGGTTTTTATATGGCAAGCATGTGATTTGAATGGGGGGCGGGGGCAGAACCCTGACCTCACAGCACCTGCAGTGCACAGTGGAGGAAAGAAACGACGACAAAATCCCAGGTGCCGCAGTGCTCGGAATGGGAGGCACACGGCCCGTAAAAGCTACTCATCTTCCGGTCTCCTGGTGTCAGGCAAAGGCCTCCCGAAATGTTTGGCTCGGGTTCTGTTTCATGTGCAGAGGGTTCGGGAGAAGCCCTGTCCACCTCCCACAGACGTGTGTCTGAACCCTGTCCTCCCCTTCTGTCCCCTGAACCACAGCTGGAGTACACGGCCCGCCTGGACTTCCTGTGGCGAGTCCAGGCCAAAGAGGAGATCAACGAGATGAAGGAGCTGAGGGAGCACAATGAGAACATGCTGCGGAACATCCTGCCGAGCCACGTGGCCCGCCACTTCCTGGAGAAGGACCGGGACAACGAGGTGAGCCTGGGCTCATCTGCCCCGAGGACGGGCAGCCGCGGGAGGGCTGCGATAGGACACCCTGATCCCAGGCGCTCAGAGGGCCCCACTGTCCTCAGCTGAGCATGGAGGCCAGGCCCACTCCCCAGCACTCTGAAACACACGTGTGGCCTCCCCAGCTTCTGGTACCTCATCTGTAAGATGCATGTAATAAGGTCACTAGTGCAAGACTGAGTTGGAGTTTTAAAGTTTTACATAGATGTGTGTGTGTATATATATATAAATCCAACAATTCCACTTTGGGGTTATGTAACCAACAGGACTGAAAGTAGAGTCACAAAGAGATAGCTGCACATTCATATTCATAGCAACATTATTTATAATACCAGAATGTTGGGATCATCCAAGACTCCATCAAATGATAAATGGATAAGGGAAACGGGGTCTGTACGTACAGTGGAATGTTGTGTCTATACATGCAGTGGAATGTTGTTCAGTCTTTGGAAGGAAGTAAATTCTGATACATGCTACAACATGGATGAAGCCTGAAGACACTACAGCAAGTGAAGTAAGCCTTAGCCTTTGACCACAAAAGGGCAGCCTTGTCTAAGCAAAGCAAACTAAACCTTCCTGGTATCTGAGTCACAACAAACAGTCAAAAATTATTTCTCAGGCACAGACTGTGCAATAAACATCTAAAAGGCCCTGGGATGCTTCTGGGGGATTAACTAGACAAGGGCTTGCCATCGTGTAGCTTATATTCAAATGGGGGCAGAGAGATAACAGGCCAGTACAGAAGCGCACTGTGAGGGCCCTGCTCTGATGGGTGAACAAAGGTTACCTGCTAGTAGCAGCAGGCGTGGACAGGTGTGATCAGGGGAGATGCCTACACCTGACCTGCGACTGAGTGATAGGAAGGACCAAGTCATCCTAGGAGAGTGGGGAAGAGGCAGGACGATCCAGGAGAGAGAGAAGAACACAAGCAGAGACACGGGGTGAGGATGAGCTTGGGGTGCCCACGGAACAGGAAGGCTGGGCTAGGGGATTGTCTCGGTTCCCCAAGGCCGTTTTAATAAATACTGCATGACTTAAAGCAACAGAAATGCATTGTCTCACAGTCCTGGCAGCCAGAATCTGAACTCAGTGTAGTAACATGACCATGCTCCCTCTGAAGTCTCTAGGAAGAATTCTTCCTCCTCTTGAAGCTTCTGGTGGCCTCAAGCACTCCTTGGCTTGTGGCCACATCAGTCTAATCTCTGCCTTAGTCACATGGCCTTCCCCCTGCTTATAAGGGCATGTGTCCTCTTTTCATTTGAGGATACCAGTTGTTAGATTTAGGACTCTGTCTTTCCAGTATGACCTCATCTTAGCTTAATCACGTTTGCAAAGACTCCGTTTCCAAATAAGGGCACATTCTGAAGTTGTGGAAAGAAAGGGAAAGGGAAAGTCGCTCAGTCATGTCTGACTCTTTGCAACCCCATGGACTATACAGTCCATGGAATTCTGCAGGCCAGAATACTGGAGTGGGTAGCCTTTCCCTTCTCCAGGGGATCTTCCCAACCCAGGGATCGAACCCAGATCTCCCACACTGCAGGCAGATTCTTTCCCAGTTGAGCCACATGGGAAGCCCAGGTTGTGCGGGGGACGTGAATTTGGAACACTTCGCATTCCAAGGATGAAGAGTGATGAGTGATGTGAGAAAAACCGGGGCCAGGGCCTGGCAGTTGGGTCTTAAGGAGTATGGTAGGGTTTGGGGCACCCTTTTAAGTGCTGTGTGATCCTTTGGAAAGTGTGTTACCTAATCTGACCGAATGCTAATAGAGTGTGGATAAGAGAGTCACAAAACCAGAAACTAGTTAGGAGAGCCTAAAATAGCCCAGGAAAGGGTCTGATGGGGAGGCCTAAGATGTAGCAGTGAGATAGAAATGGATGAATCCTAGGTATCTCTACAGGTTGGAATCAACAGGACTCGATAATGGAGTAGATGTGAAAGATGAGAAATGAAAAAAAAAAAAAAACAAAATCAAGCCATTTGGTTGAAAAAAGTAACTCAAGAGGGAAATAACAGATGCCCTTAAAGACCTGAAGGGTTATCGCATGAGAGGGACTGACCTTGCTCTGTGAGGCTCCAGAGGGCAGACCCAGGGCTGTGGACGGCCCTCGGGGGATATTTCTGTGTTCAACACTATGTAGAATCCTATGGTGACAGAGCCATCAGGCTGTGAGACCCACAGGAGCAGGGACAACATCAGCCTTGGTCACCACTGATCCTTGGGCCCTGGTGCAGGACCCCGTGGTCCTGCTCACTAAAGGTTTGTGGATGAACTAGAATGGTGAGCTCCTTTGCTGAAACTTTTTAAGTGGTGAGAGGAAAGTCCTTGCCAAGGACACTACAAAGGCAAGGTCTGTTGTCTGGGAGACCGGACCAAGACAACCCTTCCAATAGAGAGTTTCAAACCGAGTCAAACAGGGGATGAAGAACTCATTGAACAAAGCTCACAGACTGGCTGATTCTGAGACAAAATCTGACCAGCAAGCCAGTGGGCTGGGACAGTGGTCAGTTGGTTGTTTTGCTTTTTTGTTTTAATTGGTAGATTCGATGCCTTTAGACACTGGAGTGGACTCTCCAATTTATCCATCTCTACCTTGACACATATGTTACCTGCTGGACCTCTGAAAACATTTGGGGTTGTGACCCCTGCCTTAGGGTAGAATTAAGAGAGACCTACAAGGTCCATTTCCCATCCGAGCCTCTGTAAAAGGCCAGTGGGAGAGAAGCCAAGAGCATGAGTCATCTGCTGCTTGAATAATCAGTTCTTGATGAACTTACGCCCTTGAGAGTCTGTTGGATGCAGATTAAGGCACCAAACACCCTCAACAGATGGAGTTCTCTGGAATTGGGTTCAAGCCTGGTTTCCTCAGAGCTCCCTAAGGTCAGGGACTTTGTTGCAAGAGCTTCTTGAGGAAGCCAAGAAAGCGAAATGTTGCTGAGCATCAACCGCGACCACCAGAAGGAGCAGATGGAACACTGGAGCCCTCGGAGGGAAGACCCACAAAGAAATGAAAGGAAAGCCACCTGTCAATCAAGACACCAAAACAAGGAGATATTTGGAACCAGTGGGGAAGAACAAGAATGCACTGGCTGACTTCATCCTGAAATGAAGGAAACCAACCAGAGATGCCCAGACCCCAGGTCATCAGCGATTATTCGAGCCAAACCCCCACTGAGCAAAATAAAGGTCAGGCTCAGCCTTCATCACATGGATGAGGCATTCTCAATAGAAAGTCTTGTCAAGTTAATTTGTGGTTTTATAAATATTTAAACAGTTTGCACTTGGCTAGGCTTAAATAGAGGAAGTTTTCACATTGCCTGGACGACTTCACGTTATGATGCCATATCATTTACTGAACACCTACTGTGTGCCAAGTACTGAGACAGGCAATTGATGAAAATGACCTTTCATTCTATTCACAACTTGAAGAGGAGAGTTCTGTGACCCCCACAGTAGTGATGAAGAAACTGGGGCTCAGAGAGGTCCATGGTGTACCTCTGTTTATTTCAGCAAAGCCACAACTCTGATCCAGTCCCTCAAATTTCTTCCATCTGTGCCACGTCACTCCTTACTGTGCTGCTACCCATGGTGCCCCAGGAGTTTGTGAAGATGAGGGAGTGTGTACGTGTATATGTGATGGTTATAGAAGATGTCTATGTGGCATGATTTATGTTGTGTAGGTATCTGGAAAGATTGGGTTGTGTGTATGGAAATAAGAATGTATCTGTGGAAGAACTTGGCATTTGTGTGTGTCTACATGTGCCTGTGCATGTCTGGGTGCAGGAGACACAGGCAGAGTGGTGTAACATGTGAAGGGGTGACAGACAGAGACAGGACAGCTATAGCCTGCAAGAATTCCCGATTTCATGCTCTGTTTCCATAAGAGGCATTTTTAGCTTCTTCTCCTGCTACAAATCTGACTGTGATACAAACCTGTGAATATCTGCCTGGGGACATTCGTGACTTTGGGTCCCAGCTTTCAGAGGCGAGGGCAGTGCTCACAGATACGGGCAACAAGGAATAAGAATGATTATCCCCATTTCATCGATGGAGAAACTGAGGCCAGAGAAGTAAAGGACTTTGCCCAAGGTCACAGAGCTAGTGTGTAGTGAGCTGGAGTTCAAGCCCAGGTGTGCACAACCTCCCAGCCAAACGCTGTGCTTCCTCTCCTGCACTTTGCTGTCGGGGTGTGAGTGGCAGAGATGGGGGAGCAGTGACAAGGAATGACGTGAGCCACCCAAACCTAGGGCGGTTGACAGAGCCGCACCCTGGAACATCCTGTCCGAGTCTGTTCCGGCTGAGTCATCCGCGCAGAGGTCCTGGCATTCCTGCTGTTCCGCTCGACTTCCGGCCTCGAAGAGCACTCAGCACGCCGGGCAGGGGCTCTTGCGGATCAGGCCAGCGGGGCTGGGTCAGCAGTGTCAGGCAGGTGCTCGCTGAGTCCCAGGAAACCTGCTCGCTCATCCTGGCTCTGTTAGAACTTCCGGAAGGACAGTGCCCAGGGCAGCTGTCTCAGGTGCTGGTGCCACCTCTGCCCCGAACTAGCGGTGTGACCCAGGGCGGCTTACGCAACCTCTCTGAATCCATTCTGTCATCCAACTGAGGAGGAAATAATACCAGCCTTGCTGAACTAGTGTGAGAATTAAATTGGGTAAGAAGAACACATGACGTGCCCAGTGTGGCCGGCTGTAAGCGGGGCTCAGGATAGCAGAGCCATTTGGTATATTTGAAAATCTGATGCCTGAACTTCAGTCCTGGCTCTTCCTCTCACGACTCTGTGACCATGAACAAGAGGCGAACCTCTCTAGAGCTCATTTTCCTCATCTCCACAGGAACAGGATCCCCCAACTTTACGTTACAACATTTACATGAGTTATTACGCATAAAGGGCTTAAGTGGTGCCTGGCACATTCTACAAGCCCTCTGATTCTTGCTGTTGTTATTTCAGAAAATATGAGTCATCATTACTTTTTTCTACTCCCAGCCCCACCTCCCACCTATTCACTCAGTCATTCATTCCCCAAGGATTTCTTGAGGGTCAACCAAGTGCCACATGTTATTCTAGATCCTGGGGTTCAGACAAAGAAGGACAAAGAAGACAAAGTCCTGCCTGATGTGAGGCACGTGTTTTTCTGGGAAAACAGACATTAAAACAAAAGAATGTGTAACACAGTTATATGTTAATGTTAATGTTCTATGAGGGTGGATGAAGCTGAGTTAGAGAATTGTTGTTGTTGTTTAGTTGCTAAGTAATGTCCAAGTCTTTGTGATCCCCTGGACTATAGCCTGCCAGGCCCCTCTGTCCATGGGATTGTCCAGGCAAGAATACTGGAGTAGGTTGCCGTTTCTTCCTCCAGGGGGATCTCCCACCCCAGAAATCAAACCCGAGTCTCCTAAATTGGCAGGCAGATTCTTTATCACTGAGCCACCTCGGTATCCCCGAGTGAGAGAAAAGCACGTGTGAAAGGGGGGCATTTTCACTGGAGGCTCCTGGAAGTTCTCTCTGAGCACATGGCATTTGAGCTGAGACCTGAGGATACTTACAAGGCCAGGAGGTATCAGACACGGTTTCTCCCCTGCAGAGAGGTGACTTCACTTAGTACAAGACACAGGGCTTTGAGTCAGACAGGCCTAGGCCAGGGAAAAACCAGACCTGGTTCCCTGGGCAAAATCTTCATCTTGGCTTCTGGGTAGGGGGCAGAGGGCGGAGCATGCAGGTGCCCGAATCCTCTGCAAAGCCCAAACCTGCACATCCAGCCAGAGGAGGGTGACAATGAAACAGTAATAGCATTTCTATACTCATCAATCCCTCCGCAGTGTACAGTGTTTTTATCTTTTTAGAACTCAAAACAGAAAGAACCAGATGGCACACTCGGCGCGGTTGATTGGAGCGAGTCGAGTGACAGGATGTCTCTAAAGGTGTGGCCAGGTGTGGGCAGGGGGCTGGAGCTCTCCTGTGAGCCCCTCCAAGCGCCCCCACCCCCTTCTCCCTGCTCGCTTGGAAAGGGAGGGGGCAACCTGCGTGGGTCACGGCAGTGACCTCGCAAGCCCTCTGACACCCAGCTGAGGGTCATTAACTGGGGACACTGGGCCAGAGATCCAGGAGCCGGGGAAGGAGAATGAGGTCAGTATATTATTATTCCTTTGGTTCCCTCCCTTGGGATCCATTTAAGGCTGCCTACATCCCCCACAGAAACTGACAGCTCCTCCCAAGGCCGCTGCTGGGCCACCTCCGATGTCAAATCAACATCCTTGTCTCTGGCTCTTCTCATCCCTTTGAGCCCAGGAGGATGGCAGCTCAACTGCCGCAGTTCGACGGCCACGAGCCCTGTATCCATAAGGGATTTCTTAGGGTAAACTTATACTTGACCCTCATCTTCCTAGTTAAGCCCTTTGTAAACTGTTGTCCTTTAATTGCTAAGTCATGTTTGACTCTCTGTGACCCCCCGGACTGTAGCCCGCCAGGCTCCTCTGTCCATGGGATTCTCCAGGCAAGAATATTTGACAGGAGCTGGGCCACCAGGAGAAGGCAGCCACTGCTGACCGTGGCGCAGAGGATCAAGGGATGTGACACAGAGCATCTCAGGGAAACCAGGGCAACAGCAGAGCAGACATGAGCATCTCCTCTACCCCCAAGGGACCTGAAGCAGGGAACTTCTCTCCCTGGCCAAGGCCACAGGACTACATCTGTAGGGCCATCGTCTCCTCTCTTCACATGTTCCCGGCTTGGCCCACTGAGGAAAGAACTTCCTGTGACACCTTCCAGTCTCTGGGGCAGTGCTAGGGAGGGGGTCTCATCATTGCCTACCCCATCTTCCCTGCCCTAGTGGATATGACTGGGGAGACCAGAGTCGTTGGACTACTGTGCTAACGGCTCACGAGTCCCTCAGTCTGTCTTATTTCCTCTGGGACCTGTTTGTGCCCAAGACAAAGAAGTTCTGTCCTTCCACTTGGCCAGCCCAGTAGTGCAGAACCCTCTTGCTACCAGCTAGGACCACAAAATGTGACTGTGTTTGGAGATGGGGTCTTTAAAGGGACAGGATGGGGTTCTTATCTAATGTGCCTGGTGTCTTTATGCCGCTGCTGCTGCTGCTAAGTCACTTCAATCGTGTCCGACTCTGTGCGACCCCATAGGCGGCAGCCCACCAGGCTCCCCCATCCCTGAGATTCTCCAGGCAAGAACACTGGAGTGGGTTGCCATTTCCTTCCCCAATGCATGAAAGTGAAAAGTGAAAGTGAAGTCGCTCAGTCGTGTCCGACTCTTAGTGACCCCCTGGACTGCAGCCCACCAGGCTCCTCCGTCCATGGGATTTTCCAGGCAAGAGTACCGGAGTGGGGTGCCATTGCCTTCTCTGGGTGTCCTTATAAAAGGAGGAAATTAGGACACAGATACACGTGTAACAGACCTCATGTGAAGACCCAGGGAGAAGGCCATCTGTAAGCCAATGGAGAGCAGCCTCAGAAGGAACCAACCCAGGCAACACCTTGACCTTAAACTTCTAGCCTGCAGCACTGTGAGAAGGTAAACTTCTGTAGTTTAAGCCACTCGGGCTGCAGTACTTTGTTACAGCAGCTTGAGCAGACTAATACAGCAGGTAATTGAGCAAACAGATTTTTTTTTCTCTCCGAATCACAGCCATTCAGAGGATGCAGTTCTGTAGGTTTGCTTATGCAGGTTCTCAGACCCATAAAGCAGTCAGGCTTCTCCTGCAGTCTAACTCCATTGTTCAAGGCCAAGGTGAATGACCCAGCCTCAGAAAGCTGTGTACCATGGCTCTGCAACTTGGCTACAATCTGCACTGTCCCCCAACCCAACCCAATCCAGCTGGTCACCAGCCACCTTTTGAATGAGGACTAGCAAAACCGTCCATTCAGATATACCCACTCTTAAAGCTCAAGTCAACTGATCATGAGTCAGGGACAACCTCTTTCTCAGACCAAGGGCATAAAAGGCAGAGAAAGCAAGTCCAGGTGTGCTGAGTGGGGAAGACCCCAGACGTCTTTAACTCTGGCTCTTCTGCTGCCAACTGCATGATCCCAATGCCTTATGTCATCCGTGTCTCATTTTCCTTATCTGTATAGTGGGTATAAAAATTGTACCTACTTCGCACAGGATTAGTGCAAGGATTAAAGCATCGGATTCATATGAAAATGCTTTGTAAAGCTTTAACATTTCCTACACAGGCTAAGGGGGCCTTCCCTGGTAGCTCAGTGGCAAAGAATCTGCCTGCCAATGCAGGAGACCCTGGCTCAGTTCCTGGGTCAGGAAGATCTCCTGGGTCAGGAAGATCCCCTGGGGAAGGAAATGGCAACCCACTCCAGTATTCTTGCCTGGAGATTCCCCATGGACAGAGGAGCCTGGCGGGCTACAGTCCATGAGGTCTGAGCGACTGAGCGACTAAACAACAATAACAACAACACAGGCTAAGAGTCATCAACTTAACAAAACTGTGAGCATTTACCTTGCACCAGTCCCTAGTGGCTCAGACGGTAAAGCATCTACCTACAATGCGGAAGACCTGGATTCAATCCCTGGGTCAGGGAAGATCTCCTAGAGAACACCCACTGGAATGTTCTTGCCTGGAAAATCCCATGGACGGAGGAGCCTGATAGTCTGCAGTCCATGGGGTTGCAGAGTCAGACACGACTGAGCAACTTCACTTTCACTTCAGACCCTGTATGGGGCATGTATGACATTGCAGACATCCAAAAACTACTAATTGCATGATTTGAACACGTTGAGATGAATGGTGTGGAGTCCCTGCCCTTGCAGAGTCCACAGGTAAATGAAGAGAGGGACATTAAGACAGTGTACACGGCAAGCGCTCTGGTGTATAGTGACCCAGGTGCCCACACGGCCCAAGTCAGCCTCCCACCCCTATCGGTGAGTCCGGGAAGTTTTGCAGGAAGATATGATACCTAGGTGGGTAGTGAAAGCAGAAAGCTAGAGTTAGCCTGGTTATGGAGGCTCACTGCAGGGAAGGAAGGACATATTCTATCAAAGGACAGACCGTAAAAATGAAAGCATTGAAGAAGATGTGTCTTCGGCTTCTTCCAGAAGCATTCCTTGAGACAAGCGTTCGCATGCAAGTATCTTGCTTGGAGGTGGTCCCAGGAAACCCACCCAGGTAGACAGGAGAGGAAGAAAGATGGTAGGGAAAGGAAAGGAATCCAATCTTGAGGCGTTATCAGACTAGTTAGCTCTGTGGGTGACTGGAGCTGAATCTCGGTGGAAAACCTGGGAAATGGTGTAGAACGCGTGCCTCAAAATTATCTGCCCAAAGGGTGAAGGTGCTGAGGACTCTATGCTGGTGTCCATCTGGAATCTGTTAAGAGCAGCTCCTTGAGGAAGGGCAGGGAGTGGAGGGGGTGGGCGTTTGCTTCCTGGAGATTTTAGCCTGCGGCGCACGTGGGCAGAGTGCCCTCCAGTGGCCAGAGAAAAACTCTGTGCAAAGAAACTCAAGGGCTGGCTGACGGCAGAACCTGGGAAGAGAGAATGCAGGCCAGGTGCCTACCACATCCGCCATCGTGGGCGTATAGGAATACAGATGCTTCGGGGTTTCTAGAACAGAAGGTCCAACACAGGGAATTGCAGGCCATGAAGCGGAAGAGATAGGCGGAGACGAGGGCAGGAATATGTGAATATAGGTCATGCTCCTGTGTTTCAACTTTGTCCTGAGGGCAGTTGGAGGGTTTTGAGATTGGGAAGGGCATGGTCAGTATTTTATCTTTGAAATATCACTCTGGTTGCCATATGGAACATGCCTTTGAATGAGATAAGACCAGTCCTGAACCCAGGAAGAGGGTCTCATATTAATTAATAGTCAAGGAAGGGACTCCCCTAGTGGTCCAATGGTTAAGACTTTGCCTTCCATTGCAGAGACTGTGGGTTTGACTCCTGGTTAGCGAACTAAGGTCTTGCATGCCACACAGTGCAGCAAAACAAACAAAAAAACCTTATAGCTGGATTGTATTTTAAAAATCTTTTTTAAAAAATGTTTAAAAAAAATAGTCAAGGAGGAAAGCAGGAAGGACCTGATAGGAACAGTGAGAGGATTAGAAAAAATATGTTGGAGACAAAAAGAAACCCGCCTGGACTTGGCAGTTTATTGGATCTGAATATGATGGGAAGAAAGGGTCAAGGATGACTCTGAGGGTCTCTAACTTGGATGACTTGTCCATGCCGGTGCCACCAACTGAGTCAGAGAATGAAGAAACAGGAGCAGGTGTAGGTGCGGAGGACATGCAGTCAGGTGCAGCACTTGTAATTTGAGGCGTGTGAAGGAAACCCAGCATGGAAGAGAGAAGCCTGGAGCCCAAGGAGAACTGACTTGGAAATGGGATTCTAGAGACTCACACCTGATTGTTGGTGAAAGGTTGAGAGTGAACAAGATGGCCCAGGTGAGTGTGCACACTGTGAACCTTGTAGGGGTCAAGGACAGAACCATAGCAACAATCACCAACACTGAAGATAGTACATAAGCCAAAAAAAATAAATAAATCCTTGAAGGGGCCAGACACAAAGAAAATAGATGTGGTATAACAAGCACAGAGAAGTCAAGAGACCTATGAACTTGGGTGTGATCACCACACCGGTTCCCAGGGATGCCCAGGGAGCCTTGCACAGAGATTGGTGTAGTGATGTCCTCATTTTGGCTGGCAATCTGACCTTCCCTAGATTCGTTTCATGCAGATGGACACAGAGCATGAACAGGCACTAGAGATAGCTAGTTTGAGAAGTTAGGGTGGAGATGATTAGTTACAAGTGTCTTCAGCATCCAGAGCACCTTGCAGTTTTTTTTATCAGAGGCACTTAGAGAAAGTGGAGGGGGAGAGGAGAAAGAAAGAAGAAAGGAAGGGATCACTAGAGGAGGGCAAGTTTGAAGAAGTTAGAGGGGGACCCAGAGATGAGGAAGAAGCATTGATATTCAGCAGGAGAAGGGAAGATGCATTGTCTGGAGTTGAAGCCAAAGAGATGAAGATATGATGAATGAGATGATTGTATGAGTGAGGAAAGTGAGAGCCTCAGTGTTCTCAATAGCATATCAGACAAGACCATCTACTGAGAAGAATCAAGTGGAGAGTGAAGCTAAGGAGAGTGATTAGAGCTGAGAAGGGCCACTGAGAATAGCAGAAAAGGAAGCTGACCAAGGGCAGTGATGCGCAGGCAGAAATCTGGGCCCAGCTGAGACTGGAGACCATGAATTTACAAATTTTCTCTTTTTCTCGTCATAGTTTTTTTTTTTTTAATCCTCATACAGACTATTAGTACAATGTATTTTTACAATAGAATGCAAAAATAATTTATTTTTAAAAATGTATTTATTTTAATTGGAAGGTAATTACTTTACAATATTGTGATAGCTTTTTGCCATACGTCAACATGAATCAGCCATAGCTTTGCCACTTAAAATTATCAATTGGTCTTAGAATAACACACTAAAAATGATTTGGAAACAAATTCAACATGAAAAGCAAAAGAAAAAAAAAAAAGAAGATTGTGAATGTTTAGTCATTAAAAAACAGTTTTCTAGTAAGCGTTTGTCATTCATGCCCATTTACATGGCATATTATACCATTATACTCATTTTATGTCAATTTTTGGGCTTCAGTTAAGCTCAAGTCAGCGAAATTGGGACCATGAATTTTCAATGGTCCCAGCCCACTTGGTGACGAGGCTACGGTGAGATGCTGTCAGGGTCCCGTTCTCTGTCCTCTCCGGGTGCCTGTGCGTGGCTGCAGGTGCATGTACATAGGGAGCATCACCGCAGAACTTCACCTCTGAGGACTGTTTCTGGTTCCTTCTGTGTCTGTCTGTCCAGGAGCTGTATTCTCAATCCTATGACGCCGTTGGGGTGATGTTTGCCTCCATCCCGGGGTTTGCAGACTTTTACTCTCAGACTGAAATGAACAACCAAGGAGTGGAATGCCTCCGCCTGCTGAATGAGATCATTGCTGACTTCGATGAGGTAAACGGGAGCCTCAGAAATTTACAATCGCGAATAAGCATCCTTGCTGTTGTAGTGTTGTGTTGCTCATTGTAACCAATGTCTGCACTTACAGAATTCCAGACTGCATTATAGACACAGACATGTGTCATCTAATTTCATTATCACATGAGATAAAGGCGGTTGTTTCTCCTGGAGGACCAAGAACGTGAGCTTCAGTGAGGCTAGGAACTTAATCCAGGGTCATGCAACCAGCAAATGGCAAAACCAGGACTTGACCAGAGGCCAGTGCTACAAGGCCCTGACATCACAGAGATGGGGCCATTTCTCCATCTGCTCAAATTGCCAAAGATAAAACCATCAATTAGCATTTGCTCACAGACCTACACAAAATATAAACGCACCCCAGATGATACTTTCTTCTTCCAGTTTTCAGGAATGGGGGAAACCCTCATGCCGCACTTTACATTAATAGGCTTTGCAGGAGGGGGTCTTCTCCTCCTCACCACCCCCTAGCTTGACAGGACACCCATGTCCATCCACATGCCTAAATCCTAGATGGGAAGTTTGTGAGTAATTGAAAAGATGTCAGGGAAGAAGCCAGGCAAAAATGTGGGTTCAGCTGAAGTCCAGCCTCCTCAGCCTGATCCCCCAGGGAGCTCAAGGCTATAAGGGGTACCACAGAGGTCCACCTTGAGGCAAGGCTTTTGTACACCTGTCTAGGTCAGCCATTGGCCATGGGCCACCCCCGTGGGGGTGTGTGATCTTCCAGGCATTGTCAAGAAGAGGGCTTTCAGGGCTATTCTCCAAAATGGGTATAACAGTACACTGTTAGCAGCCAGCCCTGAGGGTTCTCAGGAGAATGAGCCCATACAAGAGAACTGAGCTGGTATCAACAGCATCTACCCCATCCCCCTAAACAAAGCTCTCTCCTTTAATCCCCACCATCCATCTAGAATGTCCTGTGGAGTCCTGCTTCTTAATAGTTCTTGGATACGCCCTTCACCATCTCACCATCAAAGTGGCCCTTGACCTGCTTTAGTCCATATTGTTTCTCATCTGAATGAGTACAGTCAGCTTACCATTCACGCTTCTGCATCTGACTACCAGCAACCACCAAAAGCAACAGTATTTTGTTACATTCCTTTGAAGCCTAAAATCCCTTGGCGGCTCCTCTTTGCCAGTCTTCCCAATAAACAGAGGTCGAAGACAGCGTCTCTGTTGGTAGAGATGAAGGTTTGAGGAGGGAACTTGGAAAGACTAAGAGAAGGAATCGGTCCTTCTAAGGGGTTTTAGATCAGGAGGAACAGGAGGAAAAAGGAGATTTGGGGAGAAGGTGAAAGAAGAAAGAGGAGAAGCAGAGATGAGAGAGTGGAAGAAAAAGAAGAGGGGGAAAGATGAGGAAGAAGAGAAGCCACGGAGGAGAAGGAAGAAAGAAGAGAATGTAGTCAACAGGAAGGAAAAATAAGACTCCCTGGCTTGCCAACCCCAAGCCCCATCAGCCTTCTTTGCATGGGTTCTTGGATCATCTGGACATGCCTTCTTTCTTTGCTCTCTGGAGTTTGTTTTTTTTCCACACAATACTTATTTATTTTTATTATAGTCTACATGCTATAACAAAAAGTTATCAATGTGACAAATATATAATGAACTTCTGCAAGGCAAGAAAAATGAAATGCAATAGATGGACAAAGTACATGGCATTTATAACAATAATTGGCAAGTTTGGAGATTTGTCAGATCACATATAGACACTGCTTGGATGAAGCAGATAACATATTGTTACCTAAAGGATATAGCAAGCAGTGAAGATACACATTGGAGAGACCAGCCTCATCTCCTAGAGAGAAATGTGAGCTTTGGGGATCCTAAAATTAAAGAAAATATTTTACCGTTATTACCAACAGTGACAAGTCAGATTGCCTTCTTCCTTTGGGTCCAAAGAGACCCTCTAGACTCTGCCTTGACTGATCTCCAACCAGATACCTTTCAGTAATCGTGTTGCTCTTCTTCTGATGTAATTGCCACTGGAACCCGGCTCAGAGAAAGGCGGAACGTTGCCTGGAGCACACGCTCCAGGACTGGGTTTGTGATAACCCAATGGCAGGACTTCTCATCCCCAGCCTCTGCCTCATCGAAGGCTGAAGAGTCCCTCACATCTCAGTGCTCCTCACAGAGAATTAATAAAGGCACTGATAAGGAACCCCATCATGGCTCCTGATGCTCTTAGCTGCATAGTGGATGTAAAACGAAGTAGCAAAGCCTCCTAATCGACTTTTGAGGAGGGAACAGCTTTGTCTGGACTGGAAATTGGCCTTCAGCCAAATAGTTCCGAGGGTTTCTCAGGTGGCGCTAGTGGTAAAGAACCCGCCTGCCAATGCAGGAGACATAAGAGACACGGGTTCGATCCCTGAGTCAGAAAGATCCCCTGGCAACCCATTCCAGTATTCTTGACTGGAGAATCCCATGGACAGAGGAGCCTGGCAGGCTACAGCCCATTGGATCGCAAAGAGTCAGACACGACTGAAGCGACTTAGCAGGCATGCATGAAGTAGTTCGTAAGAGAAGAGAGGAAGGCAGCTCCCCCTCCTGCAGGAATCTGGGGAAATGCAATTGTAAGGAGGCAGAGGGAGGGAGGTGGGCAACCAAAAACATGCCAAAATCTCTGAGCTAAAATATCAATAGTCAAAGGGCTGCTAAGAGACCAAGCCTGCTTAGTGGCATCTGAGGATAAACGTCAGGCATTAAACAGCTGAGGACAGACACCGCTCCAGCCACTTTCTGCCCGGGGCACAGTTTGCAGGATCTCAGAATAGTGGCTTAACTTTAGCTCAAGAAGTGAAGTTACTGCAATACAGTAACCAAGTATAAGGCTTTTCCTGGTGGCTCAGTGGTAAAGAATCCACCTGCCAATGCAGGGGACGCACATTTGATCCCTGGGTCAGGAAGATCCCCTGGAGAAGGGAACGGCAACCCACTCCAGTATTCTTGCTTAGGAAATCCCAAGGACAGAGGAGCCTGATGAGCTATAGTCCCTGGGGTCACACTTGACTTAGCGACTAAACAACAATAACTACAAACCAGGTGCCTTAGACCAGGATGCTGACATGAAATGCTAAAATTTTAAATACACACTGACAGTAAAGCCAAAAGGAGATGTTGATGGATTTCAGAATATTTGCTGTTTCTTCTTTAATCTAATAAGATAGATTTGTTTATTTCAGAGACTCATAGGAACTGATCTAGTGCTTAGAGTATCTGGTCACACCCGTCTGGGCACCTAACACTTAGCATGTGATCAATAAACATATGTTGACGGCCTGGATGTTTGATTCTGAGAAAGGAAAGTGGCTACCTCAAGGATGCTAACCCAGCCCGAGGTGGTCCTTACCGTGAGCCAAGGGCTTGTTTCCAGGAGCCCCAGGCTGCTGGGAGCATGAGGACCAGGACTGATGCTGCTGTCTGGGTCTGTTTCAGCTGCTCGGAGAAGACCGGTTTCAGGACATTGAGAAGATTAAGACAATTGGCAGCACCTACATGGCCGTGTCGGGCCTGTCACCTGAGAAGCAGGTAAAGAATGCTCTGGACTCGACCACACCCTCCGGCAGGGACCACACTGTGGTCCTGTCGCTGAAGGTGGGAGCGTGGTGGGCTGTCAGCGCCAGGAGACTTGGCGACCTGTAGGGAGAAACTCTGATAAGTGGACCTTCCAGGTGCGTGATGTATTTGTTCCCCATGTAAGCAGGATCCACTGGGTGAAACAATGCTTCTTTATGACTGAGAAGCCTCTAGGCGTCACTCAGAACCTCACTGTTCACTTGATGTGCAAAGTCAGGAATGAGAAATACCAATTATGACCCAGTTGCAGATGTTGCTAAACCCCTGATCCCAGCCTGTTTTCTTATTCTTACTTTTGTTTTCTCCTCCAAAAGTAATGATAATAATAGCTCCACTTTTAAAAAATGAAAGTCAGACTTTTAAAAAAAATTTATGTATTTATTTTTTTGGCTGCACTGGGTCTTTGTTGCTGCGAGGAAACTGAGGCTCAGAAAGCAAATGTCTACGTGAAACATCCCTTAAACAGACACTGTGAGTGCTTCAAAGGAAAGAGACACGGCTCCTAGGTTGGAAACATCACACATGTGAATGTAGGAGTGTACACACACACACACACACACACACACGCACACACCCCTGTGAGCAGCATCAACCTGAACAGACAAGGGTAGGGGTAGGGAATGGAATCTGAGAGTCACACACTCTCTGGAGCAAATGTCCTGGCACCCTGTGACTCTGGACACTGATGACTGAGCGGCTGACAACCTGGTTACTTCCCTTGAAGGCGGGTGTGGGTGGAGTTAGGTTAGGACACAGACCAGACCCCTGCAGCAGAAACGATCCTGTTTGCCCGTCCAATGACTTCTTCTCTCACATTTGCTGCAGCAGTGCGAAGATAAGTGGGGGCATTTGTGTGCCCTGGCCGACTTCTCCCTCGCCCTGACTGAAAGCATCCAGGAGATCAACAAGCATTCCTTCAACAATTTTGAGCTCCGGATTGGTGAGTAGCAGCTGGAAGGCTGGCTGGCCTCACTCCATTGAGCCCTCCCATGCCCTGGGCATCAAGCCAGGGGCGCTTTTTCCCGCAAGAATACAGCAGAGCCAGTGTGACCTGGTCAAGGACAGGCCTGTCTGGGCTTCTTCTTGCTCAAGATGCTGGAAGCAGGGGAAGGATTCTGGCCTGTGTGCAGAAATACCAAGCAAATGATAGGCTATGGCTCCCCCCTCCTCCAGCTTGTCTGGAATCCCACCCATGCAAGCCCTGGGTAGAGAGAAAGCTGACTGTCAGTCATTTCCCTCTGTGTCATCTGATGCTGGGGGTCATGCCTTGAGCCAAAAGCCAGGATTCTGTTCCTGAGGATGTCAGATGCTGAACTGAGCCAGGGACAGGCAGATAGCATTAGAGTTCTTCAATCAGCCACATAGCTCAGCATCCTTTGAGCTTTGGGATACCCTTGTGCAAAACAACAGCACAATACTCACAGTGATATGATAATAGTCATTTACAGTTTGTAAAACTTGTTAATTTTTTCAGCATCTTTACTGAGCCTGGGGGGTGGGGGTGGGGTGGCTCCTAAAGCACAGTCTAAAAGTGAACGTGTTAGTTGCTCAGTCATGTCAAACTCTTTGTGACCCCATGGACTGTAGCCCATCAGGTTCCTCTGTCCATGGGATTCTCCAGGCAGGAATACTGGAGTGGGTTGCCATTCCCTTCTCCAGGTGATCTTCCCAACCCAGGGATCGAACCTGGGTCTCCTGCACTGCAGGCAGATTCTTTACCATCTGAGCCACCTGGGAAGCCCAATCTGAAAGCCCCTGCTTAGTCCACATTCACATTGTATAGATGGGTAAAGTCAGGTCCAGAGAAGGGGAGCGACTAGCCTACGATCACACAGCCAAATGGTCCTCCAGCAGCAGCTCCAAGATTTCCTTACTGAGACCAGTGACCTTCTGGGGTCCAGTGTGCAATCTAAAAACAGATGTTCTTGCAGTTCTTATGTCTTAGATATCCTCTGGCTGGTGTGCCATTTTACTTTCTTGGTTCTGCTTTAGTAGCTTTCAAGTATAAAAGGTCAAGTAATACCCATGCCTGACTTGTCAGATCTAAGGACTGCCTTTGTTCACTGGAATAAAGCATTGATATTTTATGTTTTGATCGATGGATGGGATGTTCAGGGCTTGTTTCCACATCTTTCAGCGGCCCTACATGTCCTTTCTGAAATCATTGAAAACATGATCGAACCAAGAACAAAAAGCAGAACTATAACCCTGAGCAATGGCTTTGTAATTTCAGGAGATGTTGCTGAGATTAAGGCCAACCTGTACTTTACACTGGAGGCATAGTTTGGAATTTGGAAAATTATGTTCCCAATGGGATCAGGCACCTCAGTTTGTGTTTTGGGTCTGCTGTGACCAGCTCTATGACTTGGGCAAGTCTTTTAAATCCTCTGGGACTGCCCTGCTCTGGTGCTCCAGTGGATAAGATTCCACGCCTCCACTGCAGGGGGCACAGGTTTGATCCCCTGGCAGGGAACTAAGATTCCAAATACCTCGAGGTGCGGCCCAAAATTAGAAAACAAAAACAAAACTCTCTGAGTGTCAGCTTTATCCTGTGTAAACTGGGTTTTGTATTGTTACCTCATAGTAGTAAGATGAGATGAAAATAGGTGGCTCAGTGGTAAAGACTCTGCCCGCCAATGCAGGAACCACAGGAAATGTGGGTTCGATCCCTGGGTCAGGAAGATCCCCTGGAGGAGGGCATTGCAACTCACTCCAGTATTCTTGCCTGGAGAATCCCATGGACGGTGGAGGTGGATCCCTCCGAGACCTCCCTCTTCTCTCATCTCTTGCTCCTTCGCTTCCCTCACAGGCATCAGCCACGGCTCCGTGGTAGCCGGCGTCATCGGCGCCAAGAAACCACAGTACGACATTTGGGGCAAAACCGTGAACCTGGCGAGTCGGATGGACAGCACGGGGGTCAGCGGCAGGATCCAGGTCCCGGAGGAGACCTACCTCATCCTGAAGGACCAGGGCTTTGCCTTTGACTACCGAGGGGAGATCTACGTGAAGGGCATCAGCGAGCAGGAAGGGAAAATCAAAACGTACTTTCTCCTGGGAAGAGTCCAGCCCAACCCCTTCATCCTGCCCCCGAGGAGACTGCCCGGGCAGTACTCCTTGGCCGCGGTCGTCCTGGGCCTCGTCCAGTCCCTCAACAGGCAGAGGCAGAAGCAGCTGCTGAACGAGAACAACAACACGGGCATTATCAAGGGCCACTACAACCGGCGGACTTTGCTGACACCCAGCGGGCCAGAGCCGGGAGCCCCCGCCGAAGGCGCCGACAAGTCCGAGTTGCCATAAACGCATTTTCTTTGTGTTTCTTTTTTTGTATTTCTTTTATATATAAAATAAATATACTAATAAAAAGGTTTAATTTTTTTTAGAACAAGGATGGTTTCGTTGGTCTCTGGATGCTCTAGATAGAAGACATGATCTGAGTTTCTCTCCCGTCACAGACATTTCTTCATCTTCTCTTATATACATGGTTTATTGGGAAGCGAATATAAGTAAGACCTTGTCCTTGACCTTCAGAGGCTCACAATGGAGTGTGAAAAGAGAGATCTGTAAACAGAGACTCAGTATAGTGGGATCTGCATAAAGAACTACTGCTTATAGAGCGCTTGTCATGTGCCTGGTACATGATAATTTTAATGGATAATATTCCTATAAACCAATACATAATACTATGCTTTCAGAGTATTTAGGGACTTCCCTGGTGGCACTGAAAAGTGAAAGTGAGGTGAAAGTGAAAGTTGCTCAGTCATGTCAGACTCTTTGTGACACCAGATTCTCCAGGCCAGAATACTGGAGTGGGTAGCCTGTCCCTTCTCCAGGGGATCTTCCCAATCCAGGGATCAAACCCAGGTCTCCCACATTGTAGGCAGATTCTTTACCAACTGAGCTATCAGGGAAGCCGTCCTGAGCTTTCCCAACTGAGCCACCAGGGAAGTCCAAGAATACTGGAGTGGGTAGCCTATCCCTTCTCCAGCAGATCTTCCCTACCCAGGAGTTGAACCAGGACCTCCTGCATTGCAGGCAGATTCTTTACCACCTGAGCTATCAGGGAAGCCCTCCTGGTGGCACAGTGGTAAAGAATCCACCTGCCAATGCAGGAGACGCAAGAGATGCAAGTTCGATCTCTGGGTTGGGAAGATCCTCTGGAGCAGGAAATGGCAGCCCACTCCAGTATTCTTGCCTGGAGAATCCCATGGACAGAGGAGCCTGGTGGGCTACAGTCGTTGGGCTGCAAAGAATCAGACATGACTAAGCATGGAACAATGCTTTCAGAGAGGGGTAGAGGCAACAAAAAAAAATTAGGACAATTGTGATAAAGAATTGAAGATCATGGACTTCCCTGGCGGTCCAGAGGTTAAGACACTGCTTTTCCAATGCAGGGGACACAGGTTCAATCCCTGGTCAGGGAACTAAGATCCCACATGCTGTGGCCAAAAAAAAAAAAAAAAAAGAATTGGAAGTCAAGTGTGTTCTTTGAACTGTAGACACCAGGGAAGGCATCTTTGAGGCTATGATGCTAAAGATTAGCCCTAATTGATGAGAAGGAGGAAAGCCATAGATCCTGGGAGAAAAGTGACCCAAGCAGAAGGAATAGCAAGTACAAATGCCCTGAGGTGGGCTCGAGACCACTGGATCGGATGGAAGCACAATGAGAAGGCAGCAGGTTGGTGAGCAGGTTTAGGCAGGTACGCTGTTTCCTGGGAAGGCTGCATGCTAAGCTCTGCTCTTCTGATCACAGAGCCTGCCAGCAAAGCTTCATACAGATGAGAAAGTTCAGAAAAAGTAAAGGAATTGCCCAAGATCTTATAGTTAGGTGTAAAACTAGGCTCAGAACTGTATTGGTCAACAATAGCTAAGTGCTCTTAACAAATAACTCCTACACTTAGCAGCTAAAATGAAATGAGAGATTTAGATCTTATTTACATCCTATTGGATGTGTGGCGGGGCCTTCCTGGTAATGGTCTCAGGATCTTGGTCTCCTTCCACTTGGAGTCCTCTGCCTGATCCTCTCTATCCAGCCAGCTATAGGGAAGAGAGGGAAAGGAAGGGAGGTCACTCAGAAGGTCTTGGGTACCAGGCCTGGGAGTCACCCATATTATTATATTTTCCTATCATCAACCAGAACTCAGTCACTGGTCCCACCTCAAGGCAAGGGAGGTTAGGAGACAGATTCTTCCTGTGTTTGCCACTAAGAGAAAACTGAAATGGAACGAGAAATACTGTCTCTTCCATAAGAATCTATACCTGGGGACTGCCCTGGTTGTCCAGTGGTTAAGACTTCACCCTCCATTACAGGGGGTGGGTGGTCAATCCCTGGTCTGGGAGGAAGCTAAGATCCCACATGCCTCACGGCCAGAAAACCAAAATATAAAACAGAAGCAATATTGTAATAAATTCAATAAAGGATTTAAAAATAGTACACTTCCAAAAATATCTTAGAAAAAAAAAAGAATCCATACCTGTCTAAGCCCACTTTGTGTGCAAACACAAAGCTTTTCTGGTAAGTTTCATGATGGAGGGGAGGACAAGGTTTAAGTAATGAAAAGTACTAAATTCCAGTTATTATCTAACTCTTGACTCTTAACAACAACTCATTGAAAAGAAACTTAGCATCAGGAAAGGAATCCATGGTAGATACACTCTCAAACAAATACCTACCTGTGTTACCTCAGGTGAGACCCCCATGACAGAAGAGAAACTACGCTCTCGGCTGTTGTTCACCCGCTAAGTCTTGTCCAACTCTGTGACCCCATGGACTGCAGCACATCAGGCTTCCCGGCCCATCACTATCTCCCAGAGTTTGCACAAACGCATGAGAAGCACAAAGTACAGAGGAGGAGTTGAAGCTCAGGTGGACTTTGACCTTGGAGCCAAGTTCAGAAAGTTTTTCGTTCTCAGAAACTGCACATGTCAAAGAAGCACAGGAGGCCCCGGTGGAACACGCAGAGGGTGTCAGGTGAGAAAGCCTCTGTGAGCAAAGCCCTAGACCATTATCAGCTGATTATTATCTTTGCAGACTCAGAGAAAGCCAGAGAAAACCTTAAGGTTTATTCAGTCCAACCTGCTGGGGACATTTAAACAAGGAAAAGTTCAGGGCATGCCAAGTCCTAGAGCCTCAGGATAGAGGTGGGGAGCTGAGTCCAGGTAGGTTGGGAACCCAGCAAACATCACAGCAGGAGGCCAGCCTCGGTGGAGAGTCTGGCTGAGAAAGCGCAGCATCCAACAGAGAAATCTGACATGTGGCATCTGGCTTTGGGCTAATCCAGAACACAGGGCCCTTCTGGAACCTGGGGACAGTCCCCAAGAGGCTCCAGTGAGCAGACAAGCCCGGGGGAGCTGGATCCTGCCCCAGGAACAGAGGTTTTGTCCCTAAACTCAGAGCTAGGACTCAGGACAAGGCCCCTGGACTAGAAGCAGAATGTGGCCCCAGGTGGGATAGCTGGGCAGACCCTAAGGGAGGGAGCATGGGGCCAAACACAGGTCCATGGATGCTGCCCATCTGGGCGTAAGCATGAGGCCGCCGCTGTGAAGCTTCACCCAGAACCCATCCCTGACTCAGGGATGTTGAAATTTGGGGCAGGGAGATAGAGGCGATGGAGACCCCATCCTGAGTCTGGGAGGTGTGGCTTCATTCCAGGTTCCATCAAGCAGAGGAGCAAGGGGGCAAGGCGGTGCTGAAAATCACCATCAGATCATCAAGAACCCCACAAAGAGAAGGTTCCGTCTCTGCTCCAAAATGCCCAGCCCCAAATCACTCAGTGCTTGCCCCCCAGGCCAGTCTGTTTCATGACCCCACGGGGCATGCAGAGTTTGCATATGAAGAGCAAAGGGCAAGAGACACAACCAGGCAACCGGCCTGTGTTTGAATAGCCGACAAGCACACCTCCTCTTGGGCCTTGGATAAGTGAAGGGTGACGGTCTTCCTGAAATCAGATATATTTTCTGTTTACCTACTTTTTAGTCCACTCAGCTCATTTGTTCAAAGAACTTCAAATGTCAAGGGATTTCCAGGAACCTGGCATAACTCAGAAATAATCCTGGCATCGTATTCCATCCAGGGGCTCCAGCCTCACCTTTTCTCCTCTGAACTCTACTTGTGACATTTTAGGTTTGATCTTAGAAATGTCAAGTATCAACTCTGGCAGAAAGTATAGTTCCCCAAACGGTGAAATGCAAAAAGAAACACAGAATATGATACTGGCTTAGGTTACGTGTGTTCAGGCCTAACAGAGGCTTTCTCAACAGCTCTGTATTCTTGACCTGATGAAGACATCTTCTGGGCATTGACCCAGGTAGCCCCCACCTTCTGTTGATCAGCCTGCATAGGTAATGCACATTTTCCTGCGAGACAAGCGCAGCCTCTCTTAGAGAATAGGCAAGGCGTCTACCTACCTACCAAGGGCTGGATCTGAGGACCTGCTACCTCCCAATCCACCATCCCCAAATGTTAAGAGGATCATCCTGAGTTCAGGGTCCCCCCCAGCAGCTTCTCTGCTTCCCTCCTGCCTTGGGGACCACGTGAGTGCCGCCGCTCTCAGCTGGAAGTAAGTACAATGTTGTCATCCCCATTCTACAGATGAAGGGACTGAGGCACAGAGAACTTGAGCAACTCACCCTGGAAAGATCTTTGTTGTCATTGACATTTAGCCGCTAAGTCGGGTCCAATCCCAGGGACTGTAGCCCACCAGGCTCCTCTGTCCATGTGATTTCCCAGGCAAGAACACTGGAGTGAGTTGCCATTTCCTTCTCCAGGAAAGGTCTTACAACCAGAAAATTGAGGTGCTGGGATTCAAACCCAGGCGGTCAGATTCTAGAGTTCTGCCCTGAAGCACCACTGCCCAGCCCTGTGATGGGTGAATCACACTCTATAAACGAAACTTAAAGTCTGGGCAGACTCCCCACCAGGGGGTGGCAGGCTGAGTGAAGGGGTGAGGAGGGCAGGACTCTGAAGCAGCTGCCGTCGGGACAGCCTGGACCCCTTGTTCTGGTTCTGAGCACCCTCATCCTCTGTCGCCGTGGGTGAAACAGCCATTATCCTTCTTCGTGTGTGTTGTGATGTGGGGAGGGTTGGGAGGTACATAGTTTCTTGAGGTGCGCAGACCTGGGTTCGAATCCTCTCTCTACCTCTTCTCAGCTGTTTGATGTCAGGCCTGTGGTATAGGGCTTCCCTGTGGCTCAGATAGTAAAGAACCAGCTGCAATGCAGGAGACCTGGCTTGATCCCTGGGTCAGGAAGATCCCCTGGAGAAGGAAATGGCAACCCACTCCAGTATTCTTGCCTGGGAAATTCCATGGACAGAGGAGTTTGGTGGGCTACAGTCCATGGGGTCACAAAAGAGTCAGACATGACTGAGTGACCAACAAGTGGCATAAACTCTGCACCTCAAGGTCTTCAGCTGTCACAGGGGGATCATAAAGGATGCCATTATGATTTGGAATTTTGAAATTTTCAGATTTGAGAAATATGGTAAACGATACCACATACTAAAAAATATCCCCAGAGGGGCCTGAGACAGTGTTCAGTAATTAAAACCATTAATAATGTTGTATTAATACATGAATATTCACACCAAGCAGCTTAACTAAAGACTATAAGTAGGACTCAGTTCATGTTAAGCCCCCAAATTCATTATAAAACAAATTTCAGTCTCTAGATCTCATTGGGTTTGGAGTGGAGTTACAGCATTGCTGCCCAGGCCGCCAGGTAAGGCTGCCATGAAGATAACAGATGAAAATGCACCTAGTACACCCAACCTCTTGGCCCTGTGCTGCACCATTTCTTATTATAATTATTAAACACATGATTTTATTTAAATAGTGGACATTTGCCATTTTTCTTGTCTTAACACCATCATCTATATTTGCAAACTTTTCTTTAATGAGTAGGTATTCCTTTAAGAGTGAAAAATGATAATTAAGAAAAAGTAAACACATGGGTTTACCTAACAGGCTGCAAAAGGTCTCACTGGCTCCTTGGAGAGTCAACCCTGAGTCAGAGGGTCTGGACCACTCCCGGGGTGGAGATAGCAGAGGGGGTCCAGCCAGACAGCGTGCAGGAGCCCCCATCTCGTGGGTAGAATGTTCCCAGGGCCGTAATAACCACTGCTGACCTGATTTTAGAGCTGCTCTTTTGGATGCAGTAAAGGAAGGGGTGTTGGAAACTCTCTTTCATGACATTTTCATTCCAGACCCATGGCTTTCTCTGACACTCTGGCTCCCATGCCAACCAGCCTTTCCAAGTGAGAATGTTGCTCTCAGATTAGCTGTGGGCTCCACACACTGAGCCCAATATTTTATTGATGAGTTACCAGGGGCAGGGTGCCCTGCAGGATGACACCTTGTGCCTCCTTGAATTATTAATTGCATGTCAGCCACCCTCCTGCCTCTCCCACCCTGGGAAGGTAATATCCCCACTCTTGGAGTGAGCACCCCAACCCTTCTGAGTTGATTCTGTGCGTTTGTCTTTACTTTTTTTTTTTTTTAATTAATTTTTACTGGAGTATAGTTGCTTTACAAAGTTGTGTTCGTTTCTACTGTAGAGCAAAGTGCCTCAGCCACATGATACAGATATCCCCTCTTTTTCTTGGATTGGCTTCCCATTTAGGCCAACACAGAGCATTGAGTAGGGTTCCCTGTGCTACACAGTAAATTCCCATTAATTATCTATTTCATACATAGTACTGTATATATGCCTGGAGGAGGGCATGCATGGCACCCACTCCAGTCTTCTTGCCTGGAGAATTCCCATGGACAGAGGAGCCTCGCAGCCTACAGTCCATTGGGGTCACAGAGACTCGGACACGACCTAGGGACAGGCATGGCACATAGGGCGTGTATGTCCATCCCAGCCTCCCAGTTCATCCCACCGCCCTGCCCCCTCCCCCTGGTATCCATCCATTTGTTCTCTAGGTCTGTGTCTCTATTTCTGCTTTGAAAATAAGTTCGTCTGTACCAGTTTTGTAGATTCTATATAAGCGATGTTATACAACTGTCTTCAACTTTTATGAAACAGTGTGACGCAAATGCAATCAATTTCTGTTTGGAAATAACAATTTCAAACATAGTCTTTTCAGAATACACTAACCCCCTACCTTGATATTATCATGACCATAATGATCATAAGAATTAACATTTTCAGAGTACTTTGCCAAGCAGATCCTGCTGCTGATCCTGCCAGATGTACAAGTTGGAAGGCAGAGGAAAGATCCAATCTGAAGATGCAATCATGATGCTGGTTCTTTCTGGAGTACTTGATCCAGCCCTCCACTGGCTCCTTCATAGGATGCTTTCTTCCATTGCTCTTCATAGCTACTTCCCTACAGAGCAAGACTTCAGTCTTGCTGCAGCTTTCCGGCTCCTCCCTCCTAAGCTGCCTTCCTCCTTGGCACAATCCATCAGACTTCTTCCCATGACACCAGCCACCATCTCTGCAGATGATTCTAAGGGTAAGCCCAGACCTCTCTTCTGAACTAGGAAATCAAATATCTAACAGGTTCCAAGACAAAGCCCTGGCTGTCCCACAAGCTTCAAGTCTAATCCTCTGTAAAGAAGCTCATCTTCTCTTCCTCTGCCTCGCTGTGGCCCCAACCAGGCTGAGGGCAACTCCTTATATCCAGTTTGGCGGAAGTACATCAAGCTGTTTCTCCATCCAGCCTTCCCTTCTCCTTCTTCCTCCTGAGCTCCGGCTCTTACCACAAGCCCACGCACATCACACAGGCATGCATGAGCCACACCGAGAGCCTTGCTTAAGACCCTGAAGGGAATAGGCTGGTTTCTCCTCCCATGATAGTTCTCTGACTTGAAGCCCACTTGCTTAGGATCCAATGAGGCCCTGTCATCAAGTGATTAAGTTGTAGACTCTGGAGCCAGGGGAACTGGATTGCAAATCTATCAATATGTTGCCCAAACGAAACTGTACACAAGCTACCTCCACCTCAGGTCCTAGATTTTTCCTTGAGTAGAAATAAAATCCCTCCAACCCCCTGTACCTTGGAAAATGATAGCCCAGAACCCCACAGGGAAGGGAATCCTAGGGTGCAGTTCTTGGCTCCTCCGTGATGCAGAGGGGAGCTAAGTTAGGACAGGGCGACAGTGAGGCCAAGTTGACAGTCGACAACCAGCATGCCAGCGTGTCCTCCCCAACTCCCTCACCGCACACTGTGTCTTGGCACCCTGCTTCTCTTGCACCCCCAGGAGCGTGCTCTCACACTTTACCACACTTTATAATAAACTACTAGTTATCTGTGACTTTCCCATCTGCTAATTACAGATGAGATCATAGTTCACATTAACAGTTTAAAATGCAATGCTCTGAGTCCCTCTTGTTTCAATTGAAGGATTTTGCGTCTCTTCCAGAGAATCCAACCTCCAAAAAGACTGCTATTGGCCAGCTTCAAGGCCAGTGGCATCCAGCCTCATAGAGGAAAGGATTCAGTGAAGGAAAGTGATCAGGACCATGTCTCACTCTAGCTTCTAACACTGTTGGCAATGGCATGACTAGCATCAGTCAGTCAATTCAGTTGTTCAGTCGTGTCCAATTCTTTGCGACCCCATGGAATGCAGCATGCCAGGCGTCCCTGTCCATCACCAACTCCCGGAGTTTACTCAAACTCATGTCCATTGAGTCAGTGATGCCATCCAACCATCTCATCCTTTGTCATCCCCTTCTCCTCCCACTTTCAATCTTTCCCAGCATCAAGGTCTTTTCAAATGTGTCAGCTCTTTGCATCAGGTGGCCAAAGTATTGGAGTTTCAGCTTCAACATCAGTCCTTCCAATGAACACCCAGGACTGATCTCCTTTAGGATGGACTGGTTTGATCTCCTTGCAGTCCAGGGACTCTCAACAGTCTTCTCCAACACCACAGTTCAAAAGCATCAATTCTTCAGCACTCAGCTTTCTTTATAGTCAAATTCTCACATCCATACATGACTACTGGAAAAACCATAGCCTTGACTAGATGGACCTTTGTTGGCAAAGTAATGTCTCTGCTTTTTAATATGTTGTCTAGGTTGGTCATAACTTTTCTCCCAAGGAGTAAGTGTCTTTTAATTTCATGGCTGCAATCACCATCTGCAGTGATTTTGGAGCCCAGAAAAATAAAGTCTGCCACTACTTCCACTGTTTCTTCATCTATTAGCCATGAAGTGATAGGACCGGATGCCATGATCTTAGTTTTCTGAATGTTGAGCTTTCGGACAACTTTTTCACTCTCCTCTTTTACTGTCATCAAGAGGCTCTTTAGTTCTTCTTCACTTTCTGCCATAAGGGTGGTGTCATCTGCATATCTGAGTTTATTGATATTTCTCCCAGCAATCTTGATTTCAGCTTGTGCTTCTTCCAGCCCAGCGTTTCTCATGATGTACTCTGCATAGAAGTTAAATAAGCAGGGTGACAATATACAGCCTTGGCCTACTCCTTTTCCTATTTGGAACCAGTCTATTGTTCCATGTCCAGTTCTAACTGTTGCTTCTTGACCTGTGTACAGATTTCTCAAGAGGCGGGTCAGATGGTCTCGTATTCCCATCTCTTTCAGAATTTTCCACAGTTTATTGTGATCCACAGAGTCAAAGGCTTTGGCATAGTCAATAAAGCAGAAATAGATGTTTTTCTGGAACTCTTTTGCTTTTTCTATGGTCCAATAGATGGTGATTTGTTCTCTGGTTCCTCTGCCTTTTCTAAACCTAGCTTGAACATCTGGAAGTTCATGGTTCATGTATTGTTGAAGCCTGGCTTGGAGAACTTTGAGCATTACTTTACTAGTGTGTGAGATGAGTGCAATTGTGTGGTAGTTTGAACATTCTTTGGCATTGCCTTTCTTTGGGATTGGAATGAAAACTGACCTTTTCCAGTCCTGTGGCCACTGCTGAATTTTCCAAATTTGCTGGCATATTGAGTGCAGCACTTTCACAGCATCATCTTTTAGGATTGGAAATAGTTCCACTGGAATTCCATCACGTCCACTAGCTTTGTTCGTAGTGATGCTTCCTAAGGCCTACGTGACTTCCCATTCCAGGATGTTTGTCTCTAAGTGAGTGATCACACCATCATGATTATCTGGGTCATGAAGACTTTTTTTGTACAGTTCATTTGTTGAATGAAAAAATGAATGAACCCATAAATGAAAACAAGAAGGAAGATGTACATGAGCAAGATCTCATGAGCAGGTCTGCCTGCTCAGAAGATATAGCCCAGACTCCCCAGAAAGCCCTCTCAGACTTGGTCCCTGACCCCTCTTTTCCCATCTCTTTATCTATTCCCTCCTCATCCTCTGCAGGAGGACAGGGAGGAGGGGCAGAGTGTTCCACACCATCCACCACAGTCTCCCAAGGGTACAGATGAGAGATGAACCCAAAAAGTCTCCCAGGAGGACATCCTGGTCAACAAGGTGGGAGGGCTGTGAAAGAGTATAGATAACCACCTCCACCCAGGCTGAGTCCTCAGTGAGGGTCCTGCCAAAGCCTAATAGCTTCCCCTTCTGTAACTTGACACTGAATTAAATCTTAGAGACTGAGTTTTGGGTGAAGACAAAAAGAATAGCTTTATTGTTTGCCCAGCAAAGGGAACCACAGTGGGTTAATGCCCTCAAAACAGTGTGTCCCAACCTGGAGCAGGTAGTCAGGAGTTTTATAGCAAGGGTTCAAAGGGAGCGTGCTCAGCTGGTGGACATACTTCTGATTGGCTGGTGGGGAGGTAAGTGGGAGTCAGCATCTTCAACCTTCTGGTTCCAACCCATCTGGGATCTACATACTTGTGGGCAGCATACTGTGAACTTCTCCCACCTGAAGGGGATTTCAGTATGGGCAAACAGCTGAAAGATATTGCCATATGTATCCCCTGAGGGGGAACAGGACCCTGCCCCAAGGCTGCACTATTGTTTCTTAACTGTTCCTCCCAGGTCTCTGCATCCCCTGTGCTTAATGCTTAGTTGCTCAGTCGTGTCTGACTCTTTGGGACCCCACGGACTGTGGCCCCCCAGATTCCTCTCTGCATGGAATTCTGCAGGCAAGAATACTGGAGTGGTCCACCAGTGGATCTTCCCAATCCAGGGATCGAAGCCAGGTCTTCCGCATTGCAGGCGGGTTCTTTACCATCTGAGCCACCAGGAAAGCACATGAATACTGGAGTGTTTAGCCTATCCCTTCTCCAGGGGAATTTCCCGACTCAGGAATCGAACTGGGGTCTCCCGCATTGCGGGCAGATTCTTTGCCAGCTGAGCTACCAGGAAACACCCTCCGCTTCCCTTCCCTTCCCTAATTAGCAACTGTTTGAACCTGCTCCATGGAACTCAGGGAAGGTCATGGAGGCTGAACGAAGCCTGTTTCCTGTAATCAAGGAAGGAGGTGGGGCACAGAAAGGCTTCTATGCCAGGAGGCCCACAGGTTCACTCCTTTAGAACCAACGCCCCCTTCAGAGAAAAGGGTCTGTTACCCTTTGCTTTACTCAGGCTGTTGATTTCCTCTGTGGCTTAAAGATAACACATAGAGGCCCCATTTAGCTCAAGCCTCAGTCTCAGACTCCAGTCTTGTCTCCCGCTCATTAGATTTACTCTCCACTCACATCATTTTCATTTATTTTCCCAGTCGCTAACAGGGAGGGCAGGGCAGGCAGGCAGGCTGCAGAGAGCAGCATGGGGGCCGCGGGCACACCTCCAAAGCCGGCAGAGGAAGTGCCATCAGCCTCAAATCCAGGACAGGAAGGGAGGCCGGGCTTGGCCACCCAAGGTGACACTCCAGGAGAGGTGGAGGCGGGGAATCAGCAGGGAACAGGAAAGCCTGGGGCAGAACCCTCGCCTTTTGATAGCGTTTGCAGCAGCATCCAGTCCTGCAGAAGGCTGGCGAGCGCTTCTGCAGAGCCCAGAACAAGCAGGCAGGTGGAGAGGGAGCTGGCAGCCCAGGAGGGCTCTTTCAAGTACGTGTCCAGCCACCAATTACAGGGGCCACAGGGATCTCGATGCAAATGCCTGCAAGACAAGAAGATTTGACTCTTCTCTGGGAGCCAATTGCAGAGGATTGAGGCTAGGTTAAGAGAATCAGTAGAGAGAATGAACAGCCAAAATCAAAAGTCTTCTGTTTATCTCCTTCTCTCAGGTCACATCTGCATTCAGAGGTGGTCAAGTGCCAAGTTCAAAGGCTGCTTCCACCTCTTCTAAGCTGCAACGCCTGGGAGAGTCACTTCATCTCTCCAGGCCCTCGTTTCCCGCACACACAGAGAAAGGGACTGGCCATCTCTCCCTCACGAGCTTGGCACATCAATTCAAGGTGATCTTGGGGGAAAACCACCTCTAACCACACCCAGCCCACTTAGCGCTGGGACAAGAACAGGCTTGTTCAAAGTTTCCCATGAAGATGGGTGGGCAGGGGCTCTTCTGGTTCCCAGATCTTTGCTGGAGGTGGAAACAGCCCTGAACAGAAAGAGAAATGTAGGCTCATCCCAGACCTAACCTTTATCACATGTCTTAACATCTCCTTGTGGTTCAGCCCCCAAATGCCTGGAACAGGGTAATGAACACAGGATGTGGCCTTCTGTCCTTGACCCGGAAGACCCCTGAGGAGCAGAACAGGAGACAAGCCCCCAAATAAATGTGTGATCCATGCATTGCAGGAAAGCTCAGGATGTCACAAGGGAGAGGGACAGCTACACTGCGGGGATGGTGGGGAGACAGGATTTGTTTCAAGTTCATCAGTTCTTGTCTGAGCGCTCACCCGTATGCCAGGCAGGGCTCCACTTCTGAAATCACCGCCAACACTGTCCTAAATGTCCTGGTGAGCGGAGAAGCACAGACACACGAAAGCAACTTATAAATAGAGACATGAAATTACTTCTGATGGCAGGAAGTGCTTTGAAGAAGTGTGATAGAAAGCAGGGGCTGGGATGAATTGGGAGATTGGGATTAACGTGTACACATATTGACACTATGTATAAAACGGGTACCTAAGGAGAACCTACTGTGTAGCTCAGGGAACTCGACTCAGTGCCTTATGGTGACCTAAACGGGAAGGGAATCCAAAAAAAGAGGGGATATATGTACACACATGGGCTTCCCGGGTGGTGCAGCGGTAAAGAATCCCCCTGCCAATGCAAAAGACTAGTTCGATCCCTGGGTCAAAAAGATCCCCTGGAGGAGGAAATGGTAACCCAGTCTAGTATTCTTGCCTGGAAAATTCCATGGACAGAGGAGCTTGGTGGGCTACAGTCCAAGGGGTCACAAAGAGTCGCTCAGTTGTGTCCAAGCTCACACACACATATGCATAGCTGACTCACTTCGTTGTACAGGAAAAACTAACACAGCACTGTGAAGCAACTACACTGTAGTAAAAATTAATTTTGTTTATTTATTTTCCCATTTATTATTAGTTGGAGGCTAATTCCTTTATACTGTAGTAAAGATTAATTTTAAAAAAGAACATTGTGTGTGTGTGTTAGTCTTTCAGTCGTGTCCGACTCTTTGCAACCCCATGGACTGTAGCCCACCAGGCTCCCCTGTCCATGGAATTCTTCAGGCAAGAATACTGAAGTGGGTTGCCATTTCCTTTTCCAGGGGATCTTCCTGACCCAGGAATCGAACCTGGGTCTCCTGCATTGCAGTCATTAATAAACCTAAAAAAAGAAAAAGGGGGTGAGCTACTTTCAAAGGAGGGGAACATCTCAGAGGAGGAAATATTTGACCTGAAACATGAGCAGCCATAAACATAACACTGGTCTCGAAATGAGATGACGGTGTAAATATTCCTACTCTACTCTTGTATCAGTAGGTGATGATATCTTGAGACATCACAAATCTGATCTGGTCACACCCCACCCTGACTCCTCATCCACACCCCCAATGCCCCAGTGGGGACCATTTAAGACTCGAGATCCAATCCAATGCCCTTCTTTGTGGGTGTTTTCACAGCTCTGCCAGACCGCGGTCAGAAAGCGTCCGACGGAATGTGCTGTCCCTTCACATCTGAGCAGCAGCAGGCCATTTCAAAGAGGATGAGCAATTAGGATCTGCACTGCCCACAGGTCCGGGAAGCTCAGGAGGCAGTGAGCGTCCTCCGTGTCCTAATGCAGGGACACCAGGTGTCCGGAAGTAAGTGGGTAGGAGCCCTGAGAACCGTGACCGCCTCGTCACAGGGACCCGCTCTCCTTTGCTGCCATCTCGTGGTCGCCTGTGGGAATAACAGCGGTAAAGAACGGGCCGCGGCCTTCCCCGGCTCTCCGCAGGCTGACTCCGTCCTCACCTCCTACTGGGTGCAAAGTCCTATGGAGGCTCTTGCGGCACGTAGCCCACCATATCACGGCCTGAAGCGTCTCCATGGCTTTTCCTCCCTTGGCTCCGGGCCCAACACACCCTCTGCCTCTGATTATTCCACCTGGTTCATTGACTGTAGGAGGAGTCTGATCACTGGGGCGCTGCTGAGAAATTCCATGCCACTGCTGTCGTCGAGGGCTCCCCAGGCGGCGCTAGTGGTAAAGCACGCAACTCCCGATGCAGGAGACAGGAGGGACATAGGTTCCATCCCTGGGTCGGGAAGATCCCCTGGAGGAGGAAATGGCAACCCACTCCAGTATTCTTGCCTGAAAAATCCCATGGATAGAGGGGCCTAGCACGCACGCACGCACTTGTCTAAGTTGTCCCCTGCCTACACATCCTTGAATGGTCTAATTTATTCCTCTCAGAAGTTGTTAAGGACTTCCCTGGCAGTTCAGTGGTTAAGATTTTGCACTTCCGATGCAGGGGGCAAGAGGTCAATCCCTGGTTGGGAACCAAGATCCCACATGCTGCGGGGTGTGACCAAAAATAAATAGATAGAAATAAAAGTTGATGCAAAAAGAAATCCATGGTGAACAAAGAGTCAAAATTTTATTTTATTTTTCTTTTAAATTTATTTATTTTAATAGGAGGCTAATTACTTTACAATATTGTAGTGGTTTTTGCCATACATTCACATGAATCAGCCATAGGTATACATGTGTCCCCCATCCTGAACCCCCCTCCCACCTCCCTCCCCATCCCATCCCTCAGGGTCATCCCAGTGCACCAGCCCTGAGCACCCATCTCATGCATCAAACCTGCGCTGGTGATCTGTTTCATATATGATAATATACATGTTTCAATGCTATTCTCTCAGATCACCCCACTCTCGCCCTCTCCCACAGAGTCCAAAAGACTATTCTATACATCTGTGTCACAAAGAGTCAAAATTTTAAAAAAGAAGCTGTACTAGATGGGTAGTATTACCCCAGTTCAGGCTTACCCCAGATGAGAAGGAGGAGCTCAGCCTAATAAGTAGAATGAAGCTAACTCTCTCTCTCCACAGCTTCTGTCTTACCCCGACAGGCATCCTCTGACATTCACCAACAGAGACACCCCGAGAGCTTTGGTTTCCCAGCAAGTCATATCTGAGAAGTCATGATGTCACCTGAACACAGGTTCTTTGTGAGGCAGAAGAGTGACGGGGATTCTCAAGGCTATCGGACATGGTTTTCCTTCATAGCTGTCATCACAGCTGTTCATAACACATTTATTTGGGTGATCAGGTTTTAATGGCTTTCCCATCCAGATGGGCCAATGCTGGGGACACGAGTTCAGCCTCTGGCCCGGGAAGATCCTACATGCCACGGAGCCACAAAGCCATCCACCACAACTATTGAGCCTGTGCTCTGGAGTCCGGGAGCCACAAGTACTGAGCCCACGGGCCACAGCTGCTGAAGCCCGTGAGCCTGTGCTCAAGAGAAGCCCACGGACCGCATCCCGAGTGTAGCCCCCACTCTCTGCGATCAGACAAAAGCCCTCGCGCAGCAACAAAGACCAGCACAGCGAAAAATAAATAAATAATTTTAAAATACTATCATTTATCTTTTAAAAAAGAACACAGCAGGGGGAAAAATTCATACAGTTCTTACTCTCTCCAAACCTACACGTTAGAAGAAAAGGCAAGTAATCATAATACAGTGGGTCAACTCTCACAGTGAAAGAAGTAGAAGATGCAAAACTATTTTAAGGAGGAAAGAAAGAAAGAAGGGGAGGAGGAAGGAAGGAAAAGGGGGAAGAAGGAAGGGAAAGAAAGAAAGAGAAAAAGGAAGGAAGGAAGGAAGAAAGGGAGAGAGAAAAAGAGGGACAGGAAGGAAGCTAGCCTCCTCCACGCTTGGGCTACTGTTAGATATTCAGCACTGGGATTAGTCATCTTCCCGGTATTTGTCACATGAAAGAAAGTGAAGTCGTTCAGTCCTGTCGGACTCTTTGCGACCCCATGTACTGTAGCCTACCAGGCTCCTCCGTCCATGGGATTTTCCAGGCAAGAGTACTGGAGTGGGTTGCCATCTGCCATGTAGCATTTATATAATTTTAGCTTCCCAGGTGGCGCTAGTGGTAAAGAACATGCCTACCAATGCAGGAGACACAGGTTCAATCCTTGGGTTTCGAAGGTCCCCTGGAGGAGGAAATGGCAACCCGCTCCAGTATGCTCACCTGGAGAATCCAGTGGACAGAGGATCCTGGCGGGCTTTAGTCCATAGGGTCACACAGAGTTGGACATGACTGAAGTGACTTAGCACGCACATACATTTACATAATCTTGATGTTCTACAACTTCTTTTGATGCTGGATATTTCAAAGATGTTTGATAGCTCTGAGCAGCACCACGGCACTAAGAAATGAGAAACACCCCGGTCCAGCTTTCAAGTTCTGACCATCCAAGTCCTGTGCACATCACCAAACGAGATCCATGGCATCAAATAGCCCTGAACTGAAGAGGGGATTGTGCTGGCTTGTCTCCTGGCTGTCTCCCACAGAGGAGATGTGGATTGTTCAGGTGATGTTGGCAGGAAGGGGAGGGAACAGGTTGCCATCTGGAGGAGACCTTGTTTCTGTGAGATTTTGTGAAGGTGGACACACCGGAGGGCAGCCAAGCCCCCCTGGAGATGCACTGCCTCAGGACATCATGAAGCCAAGACAATAACCCCAACATTATGAAAAGCAGACTGCTTTTCTGACCTACGCTATCCTGGGATGCCCAGGAAGACCTCGGATAATAGAACAGGGAGTAGAAGATTATGGAGGGTGACCCTGGGTCCAGGGCTCCTATCAACTAACTTTATTCTAGGCAACTTATTCTAGGTCATGTGTTTTAAACAACCGGTGACTGGTGAGTGTGTAAACCAAATAAGGATTTTAAATTATTTATTTATTTGGCCGTGGTGGGCCTTCGTCGCTGAGTGTGGGCTTTCTCTAGTTGCGGTGAGCGGGGGCCAGCCCCTCTCTAGCTGCAATGTGCGGGCTTCTCGTTGCGGTGGCTTCTCTTGCTGCGGAGCAGAGGCTGCAGCAGTTGCCACATGCCTCAGTGGTTGCGGCCCACGGGTCCCAGAGCTCAGACTCAGCAGTTACGGTGCACAGGCTTAGTTGTTCTGTGGCATGTGGACTCTTTCCAGACCAGGATCAAACCCATGACCTCTGCATTGGCAGGTGGATTTCTAACCATTGGGCCACTAGGGAAGTCCCAAATAAGCATTTTTTTTTTTTTAAGAAACTAAATGGAAGTATAAAAGTTGGTGAGTATGGCAAAGACAGTTGTAATTTTATGAAACTTTTCTTTGAGTCACATATGCACATATACAGAATGTGAATAGTACAGGATGACAACATAATATCTATTTCTACCTAAGAAGAGCGGTTTACATTTTTGAAAACCAGCACTTCGGGTGATAGGATTATATATTTATATTCTTCATTTTTTCTTCACTAAATTTTTTATTTTACACAATAAAAATGTTTTACTTTTGAGATAACTGAAGAGTGGGATCTTTTCAATTTTTCATTATAGCAAATTCAATTATACAGAAAAATTGAAATAATAATACAATGAACCCGCGTATACCCTTCCTCTAGGTTTACCAATTAATAGCACTTGATCAAATTTGATATCATGACCCTTTACCCCTAAGTTCTTCTAACTCCCAAGGTCAGGGACATGATCACAAAGCAATTGACCTGTTCAGGATTTTACCAAAGATACAGTGTTAGCTAATATACAGTCCATGTTTAACTCTCCCTGATTATCTTAATAATGTCTTAAAACCATAGTTTTCTTTTTGCTTTTGTTGTTGTTGAATCATTCAGTGAATCAGTTATTGCACATTGCATTTAATTATTCTTAAAAGCACATATTTTTTCATTTTCAAAAATAGAAAACAGGAGAGGGCAGAGCAGATGAAGTACCCCTCACCTCCATACTGCGTACTGGGATGTATGCTCTGTTCACATTTGAGACTGAGGTGGCTACTGTTACACAGGGCACTGGGGACCCGAGATGTGCCCATCATCCCTTACAGGTTTCTTTAGCTCCTGACTGGGTGCAAGTAATGATGTTGAACCCTTGGTAGAAACCAGGGACAACAGAGCAGAACTCACGTTCCAGCTTCCGTATTTACCCTCTTGAGTGATCTTGATTTATCCACCTCTCCTTGGTTTCTTACCTGTCCACGGAATTATCACAGTGCTCATCTCCAATGGCTGTCATGAAGAATTCAAAGGTACAGTTTACAGATAGCTAGCTCATCACCAGTATTCCAAACATATTAGCTACAGTTATTAAGACTGTTAGCTTGGTTCTCATCAAAGATCTTAATTAGGACATGCCAACAGATCCTGATAGCTCAGTGGTAAAGAATCCAACTGCAATGCAGGAGACGTGGGTTCGATACCTGGGTTGGGAAGATCCCCTGAAGAAGGAAATGGCAACCCACTCCAGTTTTCTCACCTGGAGAATCCCATGGACAGAGGAGCCTGATGAGCTACAGTCCGTGGGGTCGCAGAGAGTCAACTTAGCGACTAAACAGCAATAGCAGACCATCACTTTGAGGTGGCCCAATGGCTTGTGCATCAAAAATGAAGCTTCAACATATCAACCACAAAGTTGTGTGCAAGGATGAAAAGAGCAAGGACACGACATGCCAGGGAGAAGTTCCTCCTCACCTCTTCCTTTCCTGTAGTCTCTGCTAGTCTTTGCTTCTCTTTTTCCAGGGTAGTAGGAACAGTAGCTAGTAGGTCCATTTCATTGATGCAACAAGAGGTACATGACAAGATGAGACCAGAATCCTATTTGGAATCCCAATTCCGTTGCTAACTTCACTCGTAAGGTTTGGGTCCCCATATGACCGCTCTGAGCCTCAATTTCCCTAGCTGAAAAATTAGAAGTATTGGCCTGGATCCTCTCTTCCAATCTGCACATCCCCTGGTTCTATGGGTTGGGTTAAAACAACAACAGTCCAACCTGAGCGCTGATTCTGACACACACACAAAAATTAGCCTGAGGTCAAGAAAAGGAAGAGAATGGAGAACAAGGTGCTGTTAAAATAGCAGCAGACAAATTATTTCTTTATTTCTCACAACTCTCAAATGCAGAACTAACAAAGCATTGGTTTAGCTTTATATATTCTTAGATATGATCAGTAGTCTTCACTCCATGGAACCAAAAACAAAGCTACAAGTCTGTCCAACAGGTACAGAAATAGAGACTCTGGGTCAGCCCCTCAAGTCACGGACTCTTCTCAACCATGTTCAAAGTCAAGCAAAGAAAATATTCCAGAATTTTTTTCATTAATCTTCATATATTTCCCAAATAGTTGGGACTCTGAATGAGAATTTGTGGATCCTGAAGTATTTCAATTAATTTAACAACCATAAATCCCCTTTACAAGATTTTATCTTTATATCATTCCATGTTTGATCAACCACATCTAGGCTGCAGTCCACCAACAGCACTCTGGACCAGACAAAAGAAATCAGATTCACACCATGGGCTTCTTCCATGCAGGAACACTCTGCTTCTTATGCTGGCAATACAGTGGGCAATTTAAACCATCAGCTCCACCATTATGCTATCTGCTTGAAAATCTCAACAGAAAAATTTATTAACAGGCATCCGACAGGGAGGACAGAAAGATTCAATCCATTGTACCAACTCCAGGGCAGAGGCGTTACCTGTGATAGTTACCTGTGATGGAGAAAGTATTCATGTAGCTAAGATTTACCAAGTGCCTACTTTTTGCCAAGAACAGTGCTGACGCTTATGATGGAATCCCATCTCTCTGGATCTGTGTCCTTCTCACCCATAAGATGTAGGACAGCATCTGAGAGCTTACAGAGTAATTGATTCACTGACATAAAATCCTGCATAGCATCCACATGGACCAGGGTCCCACTTTACAGCATCAGGGGTGGGTCACACACACTTTATGTAACACATTTCTGCCCACCCCCCCCCAGACCTGCTCAAACCTGATCTCACTCTCACTTTGTGGTGATTTTTCCTGGTCTTACTCAGCCTTATGACTGGTGGGTCTGGTAGGAAGTTCATGGCTCACAATAAGAAGTTCTGGCCAGAAGCCAGTGGTATAGAGAGGCACTATGCAATTTAACAAACAAAAAAATTATTTATTAGCATCACTACTGTCTATTGATGAGAAAGAAACTACTGGCTGGTGAAATGTAAAGTGTTGGGGGGGTGGGACTGTTCATGTTATTAGTCACTAGTCATTAATCACTAATCACTAGCCATTTAATTAGTCACTAATAGAAAAGGGCAAGGCTTTTGCAATGATTTTCTTTTTTAACAAAATTGTTTTTCATTGGAGAATAATTGCTTTATGATATGGTGTTGGTTTCTGCCATACATCAACAAAAGTTTTGCTGTCTTAAGAAGGTTCTGCTTTTTATGGGTACCCAGAGGGAAAGTGGGGTGGGATGAAACTGGGAGATTGGGATTGAGATACATACACTATTGACACTATATGTAAAATAGACAGCTAATGAGAACCTGATGTATAGCACAGGGGACTCTACTCAATGCTCTGTGGGGATCTAAATGGGAAGGTAATCAAATAAGAGGTGATCATCAAAAGCAGATTTCCATTACACTGGGTACAATTCCACTCCTTGCTTAGGATTTCAGACCACAGTCTTGAACTCACATCTTCAAATCACCCCTTGTCTCCTCTTTGTTGACTAAGCTCCAGTCATATTGGTCTCCTTCTACCTTGCTTCTGCACCAGTAGTGCCCCATCTAATAACTGGCTGTTTCTTATCCTTTGGGTCTCAGCTTCAGTCATCTTCTTACAGAGGTTTTCCCTAATCACCATTTTAAAAGCAGTAAGTTCTTTCTAAAAAACTTTTTTGTTGGATTATAGTTGTTTTACAATGCTGTGTTAGCTTCTACAGTACAGCAAAGTGAACCAGCCACACACACATCAGGTTCAGGTTGTTGGCTGCTCAATCGTGTCTGACTCTTTGCAACCCCATGGACTGTAGCCCACCAGGCTCCTCTGTCCATGCAACTCTCCAGGCAAGAATACTGGAGTGGGTTGCCATTCCCTTCTCCAGGGGATCTTCCTGACCAGCGATTGAACTCGAGTCTCCTCATTGGCAGGTGGATTCTTCATCACTGTGCCACCTGGGAAGCCCACATTGGCATACAGCCAATTAACAATGTTGTGACAGTTTCAGGTGAATAGCAAAGGGACTCAGCCACACACATACATGTGTCCATGCTCCCCCAAACCCCCCCGCCATCCATGCTGCCACTGAACATCAAGCAGAGTTCCCTGTGCTATACAGTAGGTCCTTCAACATCTGATTTTAAGAAAACCACCTTGGCTTCCATATAGAAAAAGGGTTGGAAAAGAATAAAGTGGGAACAGGAGGCCTATCAGAAGGCTACTACAATAGCCCGTATGATGTGAAGTTCATCCTTGTTACTGACTTTCAATCCTCTCCCCTATGAGAGCACACCAAACACCTATAACACCCGCGATGGCCCACCTGTTTCTAAATCCAGCACAAGGGCATTCAAAAGAAAAGCTCCATGATGCAAGTGAGATATTTCCTTCAACATCAAAACTTCTGCTCTTTCCAAAGCCTTGAACAGTGACTAATAAAATGAATAACTGCAACACCCCCCCACAAACACTCTAAATTAAGAACTTAACACTCCATTTATAGTACCCTTTACCTGGAAGAATTAACACCAGATGCAGAAGAATGGCAGTGATTAGTAATTTTCTCCCATGAGAGCCGTTTTTAGAAAGGATACAGATTGTGCTCTCACTGCGCCCCCTCCATTCCACCCCCTCCCAGCTGTTTCCTCAAGCTGGGTTCCCACTCACCTGACAGTAGAACTCATAGGGATGGAGCATCTCGGTACAGAGAGGGATAAGACCCCCAGACCTCCAATCTGCAAAACTGTAGCTACACTAAAAACAGTAATAATAGTATAATGGCAATCATTTGTTGAGACCCTACTATGGGTCAGGCATTCTATTGAGAACTTAATGTGCCTTTTAAAATGGGGCTCCCCTGGAAGCTCAGGTGGTGAAGAATCTGCCTGCACTTCAGGAAACCCAGGTTCAATCCCTGGGCCGGGAAGATCCCTTGGAGAAGGAAATGGCTATCCACTCTAGTATTCTTGCCTAGAGGAGCCTGGCGGGCTACAGTCCTTGGGTGGCAAAGAGTCGGACACGACTAAGCATGCATGCTTTTTACAAGTCCTGAGATATCAAGTTATTATCTAGGATCCCACTGGAACCTTAGCAGGTGTCCCCAGCACAGCAAAATGGCACAAGCCACAGAGTATAAATAGTACAGTGGTCGCTTGGTATTTACAAGAATCCAAGCTTCTATCTATTCAAATGTCATCTTACCTTGTTATCTATCTTCCAATCCTGAGTTTGAATCTCTGGGTCCTCTCTTGCTCTGCTGTCCTAACTTGTTGACTACTTAAAAAAAAATTTTTTTTCATCTCCCCACCAGCCTGCATGGACTAAGTCCCCAGGCTTCAATGAGCGCCTGTGTCCTGGAGGCTCCTGCCCTCATCACAGGCGTCCTGTAAAGACCATCATGCTGACTTGCGTGGGTGAAACCTGGCTGAATGTTTCTCACCGCCCTTCTCTGATTGGTCCCGGGGAGTTTTTTTAATTTGAGGATAACTGTTTTACAATATTGTGTTGGTTTCTGCTGTACAACAATGTCAATTAGCTGTCTGTATACATATATCCCCTCCCTCTTGGACCTCCTTCCCACCTCCCCCATCCCACCCCTCTAGGTCATCACAGAGCATCGAGCTGACCTCAGTCCCAGGGATTTAGAGAGAAACCTTCACTGCAGGAGAAACATGATACCACTTTCAGCAAATTAACCTCCATTTAATGAGGTGTTGTATAACCTGGATTTTTTTTTCAATTATCTAACTTTTCTTCCTGCCCCAGGTTCCCTACATAGCCAGCAAATTTCAGCCACACACGTCTGCATGAGTCATCGCAGCTGATGGCAAAAATAGCCACCACTGTTCTTCACTCCTCCCTGGATCTGGGCACTTTCCGGCACCACTTTACGGCTCTATCCATCAAAGGAAAGGGGGTCTGTTTCATTGCGCTTTTTACCTGAACCAGCCTTGTGATGCTTGGGCCAATGGAATGTGGTGGGAGCAATGGGCCACCAGTCCCGAGTCCAGACCCCCAAGAGCCCTTCTACGGCATTGCTCTCCCTGCAGTGTGAGCAAGCCCAGGCCAGCCTGCTGGAGGATGGGAGACCATCCTCCAGGAAAACCGTGGAACACCAGCCAAGCTCCCGAAGCAGAGCCATCTAGTGACCTGGAGCTGCTTGCAGGCTAGATGAGGAAGGCTGCTGAAACAGATCTAAGCAGCCTGAAGCACAGGCTCAGGAGCAGTAGGCGTTTGTGACTACTTGACATCACAAAGTTCGGGAAGGTTTGTTACCCATCACCAGATAACTGATACAGCCAGGAACCTGCGCAGCAATTGAAGGAAATTGTCCAAATCACCATGTGCTATCTTCCTCTTTATCAATCTTCTCCACTGAACTGAAACCTTAAGAACAGAGATGGAAATATATTCGTTCTGGTATTCCCAGTGCCTAACACAGGGCAGGCTCAAGAGACATAAAATGAACAAGTAAATGAACGAATGAACACAAATGTCCTTAGATGCCATATATATGTGTTAATATATGATATTCGTTTTTCTCTGACTTACTACACTCTGTATGACAGACCTTAGGTCCATCCACTTAACTACAAATGACCCAGTTTTGTTCCTTTTATGGCTGAGTAGTATTCCATCGTATAGATGTACCACATCTTCTTTATTCATCTATCAGTGGACATTTAGGCTGCTTCCATGTCCTGGTTAGCGTAAATAGTGCTGCAGTGAACATTGGGGTACATGTGTCTTTTTGCATTACGGTTTTCTCAGAGTATATGCCCAGTAGTGGCATTGCTGGGTGATATAGTAGCTCTACTTTTAGCTTTTTAAGGAACCTCCATACTGTTCTCCATAGTGGCTGTATCAGTTTACATTCCCACCAACAGTGCAAGAGGAGTCCCATTTCTCCACACTCTCTCCAGCATTTATTGTTTGTGGATTTTATGATGACGGCCCTTCAGACTGGTATTTGCAGGGGAGGAGTCATGACCCAGATGCAGAGAATGGACTTGTGGACACAATGTGGGGGAAGGGAAGGGTGGGACAAACTGGGAGAGTAGCATTGACATATATATACTAGAATGTGTAGAACCGACAGCCAGTGGGAAGGCTGAATAGCACAAGATCAGCTCGGTGCCCTGTGATGACCTGGAGTGGTGGTGGGGGGAGGGAGGGTGGGGAGGGGGGCTCAAGAGGGCGGAGACACATGTATACATAAAGCTGATTCAGTTTGTTGTACACCAGAAACTAATACAACATTTTAAAGCAATTATACTCCAATTAGGCGGAGGCCTCGGGGACTTGGGGCGTCGGGGAGTGCGCGAGGCTGGCCAGGTTGTGTGCACTGGTGGAGACAAAGAGGTGGCGGTGGCGGCCTCGGCGGAGCAGCCCTAGACGCCGAATTTTGTAGTGTGAGTCCTGTCACCATCTCATCTAGCGCGGCGCGAGGGCGGCTGGTCTCGCGGCGGCGGCGGCGGCGGCGGCAGACGCAGAAGTGGCGGCAGCGCATGGTTCCCAGAACGCCCTGCGGTTGTTGGGTTCCAATTCCGTGCGGACGGACAAAGGCAGCTGTGTGCGCCGAACAACGCCCAGTCGGGTGGTGCACTCGCCACTGCCCTCGATCCGGGCCTTGAAAACTGGGACTAACTTGTCTGCGTGAGGAGGAGACCACGCGGACCGAGGCCCGGTGAGGGCCCGAGAGGCTGAGGCCGCTGTCTGAGGGCAAGGGGGCGGGGCCCGCTGTCTGAGGGCAAGGGGGCGGGGCCTGCTGTCTGAGGGCAAGGGGGCGGGGCCCGCTGTCTGAGGGCAAGGGGGCGGGGCGCGGCCCGCCTGAGTTGATTGGGTGGTTCTGTGGCGACTTAGTGGGCCACTGTGAGGTAATTTGACTCACTACCCTGAGGAGATTGGGGCGCACAGCAAGCTCGGTTTGATCTGGGCTTTGAAAACGGAAATCAGTCTTCAGCGCTTAGGAAATCTTTCAGTTGGTAGGTGGTGGAGCCGGAACTAACGCCATATGCACTGGAGCAACATCGTGGTCGCCAGTTTGGGGCTTATTTAAGGATCCTGGGATCATTGATGGCGAAGACACGTGTGGCTGTCCAGTTTTACGACTGAAGTTGCTAGACTTCCGGACTGTGGTTAAAGAACTGGAGACATCACCACACTCATGGCTCTCACGAATTACAGCAGTCTGAATCGAGCTCAGCTAACCTTCGAATATCTACATACAAATTCAACCACTCATGAATTCTTGCTTGGTGCTCTTGCTAAACTAGTTGATAATGCAAGAGATGCTGATGCCACGAGAATTGATATTTATGCAGAAAGGCGAGAGGACCTTCGAGGAGGATTTATGCTTTGTTTTTTGGATGATGGAGCGGGAATGGATCCAAGTGATGCTGCCAGCGTGATCCAGTTTGGGAAGTCGGCCAAGCGAACGCCTGAGTCCACCCAGATTGGGCAGTACGGGAATGGGTTAAAGTCGGGCTCGATGCGCATCGGGAAGGATTTTATCCTCTTCACCAAGAAGGAAGACACCATGACCTGCCTCTTCCTGTCACGCACCTTTTATGAGGAGGAGGGCATTGATGAGGTGATAGTCCCATTGCCCACTTGGAACGCTCGAAACCGGGAACCTGTCACAGATAACGTGGAGAAGTTTGCCATCGAGACAGAACTCATCTACAAATATTCTCCCTTCCGCAATGAAGAGGAGGTGATGACTCAGTTCATGAAGATTCCTGGGGACAGCGGAACGCTGGTAATCATCTTCAACCTCAAACTTATGGATAACGGAGAGCCAGAGCTGGACATAATCTCAAATCCAAGGGATATCCAGATGGCAGAGATTTCCCCGGAGGGCACCAAGCCAGAGCACCGCTCCTTCCGTGCCTACGCTGCCTTGCTCTACATTGATCCCCGGATGCGGATCTTCATCCATGGGCACAAGGTGCAGACCAAGAGGCTCTCCTGCTGCCCGTACAAACCCAGGATGTACAAGTACACATCAAGCAGGTTCAAGACCCGCGCGGAGCAGGAGGTGAAGAAGGCTGAGCACGTGGCGAGGATTGCTGAAGAGAAGGCACGGGAGGCAGAAAGCAAAGCTCGGATGTTGGAAGTGCGCCTGGGCGGAGATCTCACACGGGACTCCGGGGTGATGTTGCGACAGGTCCAGAACACAGCCATTACTCTGCGCAGGGAAGCCGACGTCAAGAAGCGGATCAAGGAGGCTAAGCAGCGAGCATTTAAAGAACCTAAGGAACTGAACTTTGTTTTCAGGGTCAACATTGAACACCGGGACCTGGATAGAATGTTCATCTACAACTGTAGCCGCCTGATCAAGATGGCGTGTGGTGGGGTTGTTGGGGTCCTCGATGTGCCCTACCTGGTCCTGGAGCCCACACACAACAAGCAGGGCTCCGCGGACGCCAAGGAGTACCGGCACCTGCTGCGGGCCATGGGGGAGCACCTGGCGCAGTATTGGAAGGACATCGCCATTGCCCAGCGGGGAATCATCAAGTTCTGGGATGAGTTTGGCTACCTCTCTGCCAGCTGGAACCAGCCCCCATCCAGTGAGCTGCACTACAAGCGGCGGCGATCCATGGAGATCCCAACCACCATCCAGTGTGATCTGTGTCTGAAGTGTCAGACACTCCCCTTTCAGCTGAATTCTGTGGAGAGGGATTACCTTGACACTTGGGTTTGCTCCATGAACCCTGAGCCTGAGCAGGACCGGTGCGAGGCCTCTGAGCAGAAGCAGAAGCTCCCCCTGGGGGCTCTGAGAAAGGACCCGAAGACGCAGGAGGAGCGGCAGAAGCAGCTGACGCAGAAAATCTGCCAGCAGCAGGAGAAGCTGGAGGCCCTGCAGAAAACCACACCCATTCGCTCCCAGGGTGACCTGAAGAAACTGCCCTTGGAAGTGACCACTAGACCTTCCTCTGAGGAACCTGCATGTAGACCTCAGCGTCCTCGGTCGCCTCCTTTACCTGCTGTGATCAAGAATGAGCCGAGCAGACTCCCTTCCCTTCAAGCTCCCAGGCCAGCCAGCCAGCCCAGAAAGGCTCCTGTCATCAGTAGCACCCCAAAGCCTGCTGCCCGGGCTGCCCGGGAGGAGGCCAGCACTTCCTGGCTTCTCCAGCCTCACGAGGAACCCTGGAAGCCTGCCAACACTCTGGTCAGGCCTGCGTCCCGGCCCAGCCCACCGGTGCAGCCACCGTTACCATCTCCCCAGCCCAACTCCAGGAGCCCTCGGGAGGTCCCTTCCCCCCGAGCCCTGAAGACTCCAGTGGTCAAGAAGCCAGAGCTGCCCGCTAAACTCTCCCCGCAGGCCACTCCTGGTCGGAAGCGGAGCCTCGGGGTCTCTGATGAGGAAGAAACAGAGGAAGAGGCTGAGAAGAGGAAGGAGAGGTCCAAGAGGGGCAAGTTTGCTGTGAAGGAGGAAAAGAAGGCCTTGAATGAGCTCTCAGACAGCTCTGGGGAAGAGGACTCGGCTGACATCAAGAGCGCTCAGAAAGATAAAGGGCTGCACATGGTGGTGCGTGTGAATAGGGAGTGGTACACAGGCTGTGTCACAGCTGTGGAGGTGGGCAAGAATGCAGTGCAGTTGAAGGTGAAATTTGATTATGTGCCCACGGACACAACACCAAGAGACCGCTGGATGGAGAGAGGCAGCGAGGACGTGCAGTTGATGAAGCCCCCGTCCCCAGAGTATCAGAGCCAGGACACACGTCAGGAGGGCAGGGAAGAGGTGGTGGTGGCGGTGGCCCCGGCAGGGGATTCGGTAGCCCAGCAAGCTGTAGCCACGGCAGAGCCCTCCACCTCGGACCGCATCCCCATCGAACCTGACACCATCGCCCCCAGCACCAACCACGAGACCATTGACCTCCTCGTCCAGATTCTTCGGAATTGTTTACTGTACTTCCTGCCTCCAAGTTTCCCCATCTCTAAGAAGGAGCTGAGTGCTATGAATTCAGATGAGCTGATATCGTTTCCTCTGAAAGAGTACTTCAGGCAGCATGAAGCTGGGCTGCAGAACCTGTGCCATTCCTACCAGAGCCGCGCCGACTTGCGGGCCAAGGCTTCTGAGGAGAGCCTGCGCACCTCCGAGAGAAAGCTGCGTGAGACGGAGAAGCTGCGGAAGCTGAGGACCAACATCGTGGCACTCCTGCAAAAGGACAGAGACATTAACACAGACGACGAGCTGGATGCCTACATCGAGGACCTGATCACCAAGGGGGACTAGGGCCCGGAGCCAGAGATCAGCTCCCCTGCCCCTCAAGGCAGAGCTCCTGAGGGTGGCGTTTCATTTATGGGTTGATGGATTTACCTTGGTTTGACTCATGGGATATTTGTGCTTTGGGTGGGAAAGAGACTCTGATTCTTTGAATCTTCCACCCTAAGTTTATAAATATTTTTTGAAAGAAACAAAAAAAATAAATAAAAAATAAAAAAATTAAGCAATTGTACTCCAATTTTAAAAAAATTAATATCTCTAAATCAGGAAGGGACACACGTTTTCCAGTGCCCCAGTACACACAGCCTTGATAAAGAACCTCTCTATGTGCAATTCTGTGCTACCTACACACCCTTCTTATCTGTGGTTTAGTCTCTTGAGGTGACATTTCTCCCAGGAGGAAGTGTTCTGTGAATGCTCATTGTTCCAATGCTCAAGTCATATAAATGTCATGGAGGAAATTATTAATTTGGCATGCTGGTCCATTTGTCAAACTCCTGGCAGTTCAGGCATGGAGCCAGCCCTGTGGCCAGTTCCACCTGGGTGAACTGAGAGAATCAAGTTTTCAGGCCTAAAAATGTGCTCCTCTGACCATACAATAGCTTCTGCCATTTCATCCCCCTCCTTACCTCTCTGCTTAGACACATACAATTAAAAATCAAAATGCCTCCTCCTAGTGCTCTGATAGAGGTCTCCAGATGTGAGAGAATTTCAGAAGAAAAAAGTGACACCCCAAGATGACTGAAAAAGAACTTCTGAACCTCCTTTCCATCTGCAAAATAAAGGTGTCTAACTGCATCCTCTTGGATTGTTTAATCAAGCATTTCTGAGCATCTACTGTGTGTGAAGTATTATGACAGGTGCTTTGAACAGGACTTCATAGAGCAATGATGCGGGGAGTTCAAAGGCACCAAGAGTCAGTAGTTTTGACTGTGTGACATCTTTTGTATTCACTGCCTAACAGTCACAGTAATTAGTAGAGAGAACTTTGGAGTTTACAATGCATTTGATTCAAAAGTCAAAGTGACTCCCATGAAAACAAAGCAGTTCACATGACAAGATGCTCAACATCACTAATTATCATAGAAATGCAAATCAAAACACAAGGAGATATCACCTCACACCTGTCAGAATGCCTGACTTCAAGAAAACAAGAGATAAGTTGTTGGTGAGGATGTAGAGAAAAGGAAGTCCTCCTGCACCACATCTTTTGTGCTCACTGACTCACAGCAATAATTAGTAGAGAGAACTTTAGAGTTTACAATGCATAGTAAAGTTTACAATGATAGTAAATTGGTGCAGACATTACAGTAAATGACATGGAGGTTCCTCAAAAATTTAGAAATAGAACTGTCATATGATCCAGCAATTTCCCTGCTGGGTATTTACCCAAAGAAAACAAAAACACAAATTCAAAAAGATATATGTACTCCAATGTTCATTGCAGCATTATTTACAATAGCCAAGAAGCAGAAGCAACTTAAGTGTCCATCAATAGACTGATGGATAAGAAGATGTAGCATATATCTTCTTTATCCAAATTTATCCTTCTTTATCCAACTTTATCCTTCTTAAAGGCATTGGGTCTTAGTTACAACTTGTGGGCTTAGTTGCCTCATGGCATGTGGTAGTTTAGTTCCCAGACGAGGGATTGAATTGGCATCCTCTGCATTAGAAAGCAGATTCTTAACCACTGGACCACCAGGGAAGCCCCTAGTATATACATTCAAATGGAATATTACTCAACTATTTAAAAATCTTCCCATTGCTAACAACATAAATGGTTCTAGAGGGTATTATGCTAAGTGAAATAAGTCAGAGAAAACAATGCATGATCTCACTTATATGTGGGACCTAAAAAATAAACCAAAAATAGACTCATAGGTACAGGGATAAATGGGTGGTTGCCAGAGGGAGGGGGTTGGGGTTGGTGAAATATGTGCAGGAAATTAAGAGGTATGAGCATCTAGTTATATAATAAATAAGTCACAGGTATACAACATACAGCATAAGACATATGGTCAATAATATTGTAATAACTTTGTATGGTTTACACCATGAGCTACCATGATCTACACCATCATCTACACCATGATCATGAACTACCATGATCATTTCATAATTATGTAAATGTCAAATCATTATGTCATACACTTGAAACTAACATAATATTGTATGTCAATTCTATTTCAATTAAAATTAAAGAACAAATCCGAAACAGATCAGCCCTAACAGCCCAAAACCCAGTCTCACATAGAATAGGATGATGTGGTCATTCTCATCCGCCAAAAGAAAATTCAGTCCTATCTGAAGAAGGACCACTTCACCAAGAGTCTCTACATTTTTATACACAATATCTGATATTCAATCAAAAATGTACTGGTATGCCAGAAAAGGGGAAAAAATGAACAAAAGCCAAGAGGGGAAAGAAAATGACATAAGTGAATCTCCAGATTATCCACATATTTAGGTTATCAGGCGTAGGCTTGATAATCATCAAGATTAAAGTTATCTTTTCTATGGAGTTTAAGCAAGCTCCAGAAGTTGGTGATGGACAGGGAAGCCTGGCATGCTGCAGTCCATGGGGCTGCAAAGAGTTGGAAATGACTGAATGACTGAACTGAACTGATTCTAGGGAGTAGATGGAAAGGTAGAAGAGATTACCAGAAAATTGAAATCCCCTTCTAAAACCATCAAACAGCAATTCTAGAAATTTTCCAAATAGTTAAATAAAAGTAATAATACAGTAAGTGGCTTTAACAGCAGATTATAAACAGCTAAAGTGCAGATTTGTGCCTCAGGGTCACTAAAAATATTCAAATTAAACACACATAAAAAAATGATGGTGGCAAACATAGAAAAAATCATAAGAGGCATTTGGGACATATTAAAGACATCTAATATATTATGTAACCAAATCCAAGAAATGAGAAGAGGGAGAGGAAAGGCAAAACAAATATTTGAAGAGGTATTTTCAATTCTTAAAACTATTGGAAGATACCAAGTTGCAGAATAAAGCAATATCTAAGCATATTGTAGTAAAACTGTTAAAAATCAAAGGAAAAGAAAAAAAGTCTTAAAAGCATCCAGATAAAGAAGATGCCTTACACTCAAAGGAATAGCAATGTTTGCTAACTGACTTTTCAACATAAATTATAGATGCAGTCAATGCAATAAAATTTCTAAAGTGCTAAAATAAAATAACTAATCAAAATTCTCATATGCAATTCCCTTCCTCTCCAAAAATAATAATAATAATAAAAATAATAATTCTTCATAAATGAAGGCAAATGACCAAATGGCATTTATGCCAGGAATCAGCTGATTTCATCATAAGAATTGTATTAACCTAGTCCAAAAAATTAAAAGATCAAAGGATAAATGTAATTATCTCCAGAGATGCTGAAAAGTATCAAAATTCAATATGCATTTCCACTTAACCATTTAAGAAAATAAGAACTGCTGAATACTTTCTTAACAACATCTTCCTTAGTGGGAAAACATTAGGGACTTAACCACCAAGATCAAGAACAAGGAAAATATGTTCACTATCTCTTCTGCTTTCAACATTATGCTGGAAGTAGTAGCCAATGCAATTTGATAAGAAAAATCAACTAAAGCTATGCAAAGTTATAAAGAATAAATTGCCTCTATTTTCAAGTAATATAAGCTAATTTAAAAAAAAAAGAACTCAAGAACAAGATGGCAGAGGAGTAGATGGACATGGAGTACATCTCTCTCCATGGAATACATCAGGAATACACCTTCAGACACAGAAGTGCAGGCAGAACACCAGCTGAGAGTGGACAGGAGTAGCTGACTAGAGGGAAAGAATATATAGAACCATGCAAAACTTGGTAGGATGAAGGAACAAGGGGAAAAACAGGAGTGGTAGTAGGACTGGACCTGCCCTGGGCCAGTGGGGGAAATGAAGCAGGGGTCCAATCTCCACATCGGGGCAACTGTCTGAGTCAGAGGAGAAACATTTAAGGCTGAGAGTGAAACAGCTGATCTGTGGCAGCCTAAATGGAATGAGAATCAGTCTTTGCCGCAGCCATACATATCCAGGACAGGGATGCAGATCCCCTGGAAGGCGCAGTGTCTGGGAGCTGGAGTTTGGGGATTGTGGAGTGATCCCAGAGCAAGGGCTGCTGTTAACTGTGGAGAGATGGATCGAGGGGAGTTGAGGGAGGAGACTGTGGTGGGAAATGCCTGTGGAGGAAAGCTGGGCAGCCATGGAAGCAAGGCAATACTGCTGAGTCACGCGTAGGGGGTGGCGCCATCACCATAGCCTCCCTCCCCCAGACAAGCGAGCATGCACGGCTGAACAATAGAGAGGCTGGCCCATCAAATGCCTGTCACTGAACTACAGAGCAGGACCCCACCCAGGTGCCCCTTTAAGTGCCTGATGTGGGAACTACAGAGCAGGACCCCACCCAGGTGCCCCTTTAAGTGCCTGATGTGGGAACTACAGAGCAGGACCCCACCCAGGTGCCCCTTTAAGTGCCTGATGTGGGAACTACAGAGCAGGACCCCACCCAGGTGCCCCTTTAAGTGCCTGATGTGGGAACTACAGAGCAGGACCCCACCCAGGTGCCCCTTTAAGTGCCTGATGTGGGAACTACAGAGCAGGACCCCACCCAGGTGCCCCTTTAAGTGCCTGATGCGGGAACTACAGAGCAGGACCCCACCCAGGTGCCCCTTTAAGTGCCTGATGCGGGAACTACAGAGCAGGACCCCACCCAGGTGCCCCTTTAAGTGCCTGATGCGGGAACTACAGAGCAGGACCCCACCCAGGTGCCCCTTTAAGTGCCTGATGCGGGAACTACAGAGCAGGACCCCACCCAGGTGCCCCTTTAAGTGCCTGATGCGGGAACTACAGAGCAGGACCCCACCCAGGTGCCCCTTTAAGTGCCTGATGCGGGAACTACAGAGCAGGACCCCACCCAGGTGCCCCTTTAAGTGCCTAATGCGGGAACTACAGAGCAGAATCCCACCCAGGTGCCCCTTTAAGTGCCTGATGTGGGAACTACAGAGTAGGACCCCACCCGGGGTGGGGGGGGGGGGTGTCCCTCCATGTACCTGACTCACTGAACAACAGAGAAGGACCCCAGGCAAGGGAATCCTCTAAGTGCCTAAATGGGCGGAGCCATGGAAAAACTGGCCAAAGAGGCCTTCTGATCTCCAGCTACAAGAGGCTGGAAAAAAGACTCTGGTGGGGCCATAACTCCTGTTGTGGAGGCAGTCTGAGTCCTTGCACACTTGGCGCCACCAGGGTCCCCGCAAGCCAAGCAGCCGTGACACATTCATGATCAACGCTCACTGGGGCAGAGCTGCCACAGGCAAAAAAGTCTTGCATCTATGGGCACAGGGTCACTTCAGTAGTGTCCGACTATTTGCAACCCTGTGGCCTGTGGTCTGCCAGGCTTCTCTGTCAGGGAAGGGGGTTCTCCAGGCAAGGATACTGGAGTGTATTGGCCAATACTGGTTTCCATACCCTCTAGAGCACTGTATTTCCTGCCGCCCTAGCCACCAACTCCTCTAAGTACCTGGTGCTGCCAGAACGCCTGTGACCCAAGCAGCTGCACCGCCTCCACCCCTGGCCCTCACAGGGGCAAACCCAAGTCCTCCAGGGCAGCCTCAGGAGCAAACCCCAGTGGACGACCCACATGCAGAGTGGAAATAAAGCCACAACTGACACCCAGGGGCAGTGTGGCTAAGGAAGGAGACCCGAAACCTTCCCCCAGCTGTACAGGCTGCAGGTTAAACCCACACGATCAACTAGGCAGACTCTGTCTATGGAATATATAGAAGGTCATTGAGAGCTCCCACAAAAGGAAACGCACTAGTTCTGATAGCTGTGGAGGCAGCTATTGGAGGCAGGAACACGTAGAAGTAGGACCAGATTAGAATCTGAGCTTTCCCCATAGCAGGTGCAGAGGTCAGCACAGTGTTGGAGGGCGTCCTAGGGAGGCGAGCTGGACTGGGACTCCCAGCGAGGGAAAGGACCCTGACAGCAGAGACTCAAGAAAAACATTTACTGTTCTTATGTTTTGACTTGCTCTGTAGATTCTTTTGGATTTTTTTTTTGGTTTTTCTTTTTTTCTCCCCTCTGTTGTGCTTGTCGATTTTATTGGCATTATGAAATCTAATTAAGCTTTTGAGCTTTTTTTTTCCTCAGTCACATTTTTTTATTGTTGTTATAAACCTCTGCCTCTAGGTTGGGCTTTTGCTGTTCTGTGTTTTCCTTTTTGTTTTTTTGTTGTTGTTGTTGTTGTTGTTGTTTGTTTGTTTTTTCTTTCCTTTTTTTAATTTTAATTTTTTTTAACCTATTATTATTTTTCTACATTTATTACTTTGTTTGCTTCTCCTACTGTTCTTTTCCCCTTGCAGTTAATTTTTAATGTATATAAATCTTCTTTATCTACCTCTATTTAAATTTGCATATTGATTCTTTTTTCTTTCTCTCCTTTCCTCTGAACATATTTGTTAGTTTTATTTTCATTGCTTTATTACCCACTTGGCACCTTGCTTTAATTTTGATTTCCAGTTTGTGCTTTAGTTAGTTTTGTTCTGGTAGATATAATTTTTGGTTGCCTTTGTTTGCTGGGTCAATCTATCATACTTTATTTTTGTTGGACTGTTTTGATTTTGCTTATGGGTGTATATGTATATGTGTATATTCAGTCACACTTTATATTGTTGTTATAAACTTCTGCCTTTACATTGGGCCTTTGCAGTTTTGTAGAGTTTTCCTTTTTTTCCCCTTTATTCTTTCTTTTTCTGTTTTTTTTTTTTCCTCTTTATATAATTTTAATTTTTTAAACCTATTATATTTTTTCTACATTTATTCCTCTATTTGCCTTTCCTACTGTTTTGCACTCATTCCTACTGTCATTCCTGCAGTCATTGTGCTCAGATTGCACTCATCTCACACACTAACAAAGTAATGCTCAAAATTCTCCAAGCCAGGATTCAACAGTATGTGAACCGTGAACTTCCAGATGTTCAAGCTAGTTTTAGAAAAGGCAGAGGAACCAGAGATGAAGTTGCCAACATCCACTAGATCATTGAAAAAGCAAGAGTTCCAGAAAAACATCTACTTCTGCTTTATTGACTGTACCAAAGCCTTTGTGTGGATCACAACAAATTCTGGAAAATTCTTCAAGAGATGGGAATACCAGACCACCTGACCTGCCTCCTGAGAAATCTGTATACAGGTCAAGAAGCAACAGTTAGAACTGGACATGGAACAATAGACTGGTTCCAAATTAGGAAAGGAGCATGTCAAGGCTGTATATTGTCACCCAGCTTATTTAACTTCTATGCAGAGTACATTATGCAAAATGCTGGGCTGGATGAAGCAAAAGCTGGAATCAAGATTGCCGGGAGAAATATCAATAACCTCATAAATGCAGATGATACCACTCTTACAGCAGAAAAAGAAGAAGAACTAAAGAGCCTCTTGATGAAAGTGAAAGAGAAGAAAAAGTTGGCTTAAAACTCAACACTTGGAAAACAAAGATTATGGCATTCAGTCCCATCACTTCATGGCAAATAGAAGAGGAAATAATGGAAACAGTGAGAGACTTTATTTTTGGGGGGCTCCCAAATTACTGCAGATGGTGACTGCAGCCATGAAATTAAAAGACACTTGCTCCTTGGAAGAAAAGCTATGACCAACCTAGACAGCATACTAAAAAGCAGAGACATTACTTTGCCAACAAAGGTCCATCTGGTCAAAGCTATGGTTTTTCCAGTAGTCATGTATGGATGTGAGACCTAGACTATAAAGAAAGCTGGGCACTGAAGAATTGATATTTTGAACTGTGGTGTTGGAGAAGACTCATGAGAGTCCCTTAGACTGCAAGGAGATTAAACCAGTCCATCCTAAAGCAAATCAGTCATGAACATTCATTGGAAGGACTGCTGCTGAAGCTGAAACTCCAATACTTTGGCCACCTGATGCAAAGAACTGACTCATTGGAAAAGACCCTGATGCTGGGAAAGATTGAAGGCAGGAGGAGAAGGGGATGACAGTGGATGAGATTGTTGGATGGCATCACTGACTCAATGGACATGAGTTTGAATAAACTCCATGAGTTGGTGATGGACAGGGAAGCCTGGCATGCTGCAGTCCATGGGGCTGCAAAGAGTTGGACACAACTGAGTGACTGAAATGAACTGTTCTTTTCCCCTTGCAGTTAAACTTTAATGTACATAGATGTTCACCTACCTCTGTTTAACTTTGCATACCTATTCTTTCTTTCTTTCCTTTCCTCTCAACATTTTGTAAGTTTTACTTTCATTGCTTTATTCCCCACTTGGCATCTTGCTTTAGTTTTGTTTTCCAGTTTGTGCTTTAGTTAGTTTTGTTCTTAACTGGTAAATATACTTTTTGATTTCCTTTGTTCACCGGGTCAATCTACCGTACTTTATTTTTGTTGGACTGTTTTTGCTTATGGATGTATATGTATGTATGTATATTCCATTATTTTAATTATTATTTGCCTGATGTTATAACTGTCATTTGTCTGGGGTTCATCTTTGGTTTCTCATTTTTGGATATTTGTTTTAATCTCATGTAATGCCACAACAAGCCACTTGTGGAATATTCATTCATGACCAGAGATCCAGCCCTGAGCCTTTGGAAGGGGAGCATTGACTCCAAGACCCTAGAATACCAGAGAACTAACCCTAGGGAGGATCAAATAGTGAGAACTCACACAAAGGAAATCACTTGAATACAAGACCCCGCATCACCCAACCACCAGTGGCACCCTGTGCAGGACATCTCATCTAAACAATGAACAAAACAAAAATACAAACCCAGTCATCAGCAGACAGGATTACCACCTCACTCAGCTTTGCCTATCAGACTAAAAACAAACAAAAACTCAGCACAAATCTCACCCTATACAAAGCTTACACAAACCAATGGGCCAAATTTAGGAGGGCAGAAACCAAAAGGAACAAAGAATTCAACCTTGAAGCCTGGGGAAAGGAGACCTCAAACACAATAAGTTTAAAAAAAAAATAATGAAAAGACAGAGAAATACTACACAAATGAAGGAACAAACTAGAAACACAGAAGTCCAAGTAAATGAAGAGGAAATAAGCAAACTACCTGAAAAAGAATCCAGAATAATGATAGAAAAGATGATCAAAAACCTTGAAAACAAAATGGAGAAAAGGCAAGAATCAATTAACAAAGACCTAGAAGAATCAAAGAATAAACACACAAAAAACACAATTACTGAAGTTAAAAGTACTCTAGGAGGAATTAATAGCAGAAAATCTGAAGCAGATGAATGAATCAGTGAGCTGGAAGATAAAATGATGGAAATAACTTCTGAAGAGCAGAATAAAGTAAAAAGAATGAAAAGAACTGATGATAGACTCAGAGACCACTGGGACAATATCAAACCACACCAACAATCAAATTATAGGGGTCCCAGAAGAGAAAAAGAAAGGGTATAAAAAAATTTTAAAGAGATTATAGTTGAAAATTTCCCCGACATGGAAAAGGAAATAGTCAATCAAGTCCAAGAGGCACAAAGAGTCCCATACAGGATAAACCTGAGGAGAAACACATCAAGAAACATACTAATCAAACTAATAAAGACTAAACACAAATAAAGAATATTGAAGGCAGCAAGGGAGAAGCAACAAGTAACATACAAGGGAAACCCCATATGCTCAACAGCTAATCTTTCAGCAGAAACTCTGCAGGCCAGAAGGGAATGGCAGTATATATTTAAAGTACTAAAATGGAAAAATCTACAATCAAGATTACAGTACCTGGCAAGGCTCTCATTAAAAACTGATGTAGAAATAAAAAGCTTTTCAGGCAAATAAAAGTTAAGAAAATTCAGTACCACCAAACCAGCTTTAAAACAAATGTTAAAGGGACTTATACAGTCAAGAAATACAAAAGAAGAAAAAAGATCTACAAAATCAACACCAAACAACTTAGAAAATGGCAATAGGAACATATATATCAATAATTACTTTAAATGTAAATGGATTAAGTGCTGCAACCAAAAGACACAGACTGGATGAATGGATACAAAAACAAGACCCATATATATGCTGTCTACAATAACCCACTTCAGACCTAAAGACACATATAAACTGAAAGTGAGAGGATGGAAAAATATATTCCATGCAAATGGGAAGCAAAAGAAAGCTGGGTAGCAATCCTCATATCAAACAAAATAGACCTTAAAATAAAGAAGATTACAAGAGATAAGCAAAGATATTACATAATGATCAAGGGATCAATCCAAGAGGAAGACAAAACAATTGTAAATATGTATGCACCTCACATAGGAGCACCTCAATAGATAAGACAAACACAAACAGACATAAAAGGAGAAACTGACAGTAACACAATAATGATAGGAAACTTTAACACCCCACTCACACCAATGGACAGATCATCAAAACAGAAAATTAAAAAGGCAACACAAGTCTTAAATGATACATTAGAAGAGATGGATCTCATTGATATCTTCAGGACATCCCATCCAAATGCAGAAGAATATACCTTCTTCTCAAGTCCACAGGGAACATTCTCCAGGATAGACCACATCATGGGTCACAAATCAAACCTCAGTAAATTTAAGAAAACTGAAATTGTATCAAGCATCTTCTCTGACCACAATGCTTTGAAACTAGATATCAATTACAAGAAAAAAAAAACTGTAAAAAACACAAACACATGGAGATTAAACAACACGTTTCTAAATAACCAACAGGTTACTGAAGAAATCAAAAGAGAAATTAAAAAATTTCTAGAAACAAACATGACAATTCAAAACCTATGGGATTCAGCAAAAGCAGTTCTAAGAGGGAAATTTATAGCAATACAATCCTACCTCAGGAAACAAGAAAAATATCAAATAGATAAGCTCACTTTACACCTAAAACAACTGGAAAAAGAAAAAAAAAATTAGTGGAAGGAAAAAAATCATAAAACTCCGAGCAGAAATAAATGAAAAAGAAATGAAAGAAACAATAGTAAAAATTAATAAAACTAATGGCTGGTTCTTTGAGAAGATAAACAAAATTGACAAGCCTTTAGCCAGACTCATCAAGAAAAAAAGAGAGAAGAACCAAATCAACAAAATTAGAAATGAAAAAGGAGAGGTTACAACAGACAATGTAGAAATACAAAGGATTATAAGAGACTATTATGAACAACTATATGGCAATAAAATGGATAACCTGGAAAAATGGTCAGATTCTTAGAAAAGTTCAATCTTCCAAGACAGAACCAAGAAGAAATAGAAATTATGAACAACCCAGTTACAAGCACTGAAATTGAAGCTGTGATCAAAAATCGCAGAAAAAAACAAAAGCCCAGGACCAGATGGCTTCACAGGAGAATTCTATCAAACATTTAGAGAAGAGTTAATGCCTACCCTTCTAAAACTCTTTCAAAAAATTGCACAGGAAGGAACACTTCCAAACTGATTCTACGAGGCCACCATCATCCCAATACCAAAACCAGATAAAGACAACACCGAAAAAAAGAAAACTAAAGGCCAATATCACTGATGAGCATAGATGAAAAAATCCTCAATAAAATTTTAGCAAACAGAATTCAGCAACACATCAAAAAGCTCATGCACCATGATCAAGCTGGGTTTATTCCAGGAATGCAAGGATTCTTCAATATACACAAATCTACCCATGTGATACACCATATTAACAAATTGAAAGATAAAAACCATACAATCATTTCAATAGATACAGAAAAAGCCTTTGACAAAATTCAGCACCCATTTATGATTAAAACTCATCAAAAAATGGGCATAGAAAGAAACTACCTCCACACAGTAAAGGCCATATATGATAAGCCTACAGCAAACATTATTACCAATGGTGAAAAACTGAAAGCATTCCCCCTAAGATTAGGAACAAGACAAGGGTGTCCACTTTCACCACTATTATTCAACATAGTTCTGGAAATCCTAGTTACAGCAATCAAAGAAGAAAAAGAAATAAAAGAAATCCAGATTGGAAAAGAAGAAGTAAAGCTCTCACTGCTTGCAGATGACATGATACTGTACATAGAAAACCCTAAAGATACTATCAGAAAATTACTAGAGCTAATCAGTGAATTTATCAAAGTTGCAGGATACAAAATCAATACACAGAAATCATTTGCATTTTTATATACTAACAATGAGAAATCAAAAAGAGAAACTAAGGAATCAATCCCATTCACCACTGCAACAAAAAGAAATTAAGGAATCAATCCCATTCACCACTGCAAGAATTAAATATCTAGGAATAAACTTACCTAAGGAGACAAAAGAACTGTACACAGAAAATTATAAGACACTAAAGAAAGAAATCAAAGACAACATAAACAGATGGAGAAATATTCCATGTTCCTGGGTAGGAAGAATCAATATTGTGAAAATGACTATACTACCAAATGCAATCTACAGATTCAAGGCAATCCCTATCAAATTACCAATGACATTTTTCACAGAACTAGAAAAAATTTTTCACTGTTCATATGGAAACAAAAAAGACCCCGAATAGCCCTAAGCAGTCTTGAGAAAGAAGAATGGACCTAGAGGAATCAAGCTTCCTGACTTCAGATTATACTACAAAGCTACTGTCATCAAGACAGTATGGTACTGGCACAAAAACAGAAATATAGACCAATGGAACAAGATAGAAAGCCCAGAAAGAAACCCATGCACCTATGAATACCTTATTTTTGGCAAAGAAGTTAAGAATATACAAAGGGGCAAAGACAGCCTCTTCAACAAATGGTGCTGGGAAAATTGTACAGCTACATGTAAAAGAATAAAATTAGAACACTTTCTAACACCATACACAAAGACAAATTCAAAATGGATTAAATATCTAAATCTAAGACCAGAAACTATAAAACTCTTAGAGGAAAACAGGCAGAACACTCAATGACATGAATCAAAGCAAGATCCTCTATGACCCACCTTCTAGAGTAATGGAAATAAAAACAAAAATAAACAAGTGGGACCTGATTAAGCTTAAAAGTTTCTCACAGCAAAGGAAACTATAAGCAAGGTGAACAGACAACCCTCAGAATGGGAGAAAATAATAGCAAATGAAACAACTGACAAAGGATTAATTTCCAAAATATACAAGCAGGTCATACAACTCAATGCCAAAAAAATAAACAGCTCAATCAAGAAGTGGGGGAAAGACTTAAACAGACATTTTTCCAAAGAAGACATACAAATGGCTAACAAACACATGAAAAGATGCTCAACATCGCTCATAGTTATTAGAGAAATGCAAATCAAAACTACAATGAGATATCACCTCGCAACAGTCAGAATGGCCATCATCAAAAGGTCTACAAACAATAAATGCTGGAGAGGATGTGAAGAAAAGGGAACGCTCTTGCACTGTTGGTGGGAATGTAAATTGATACAGCCACTATGGAGAACAGTATGGAGATTCCTTAAAAAAACTAAGAATAAAACCACCATATGACCCAGCAATCCCACTCCTAGGCATATACCCTGAGGAAACCAAAATTGAAAAAGACACATGTATCCCATTGTTCAATGCAGCACTATTTACAATAGCTAGAACATGGAAGCAACCTAGGTGTCCATCGACGGATGAATGGATAAAGAAGCTGTGGTACACATACACAATGGGATATTACTCAGCCATAAAAATGAATGCATTTGAATGAGTTCTGATGAGGTGGATGAACCTCACAACCTATTATACAGAGTGAAGTGAGTCAGAAAGAGAAAGATAAATATCATATTCTAATGCATATATATGGAGTCTAGAAAAATGGTACTGAAGAACTTATTTACAGGGCAACAATGGAGAAACAGACATAGAGAATAGACTTACGGACATGGGGAGAGGGGAGGAGAGGGTGAGATGCATGTAAAGAGTCATATGGAAACTTATATCACCATATGTAAAGTAGATAGCCAATGAGAATTGGCTATATGGCTCAGGAAACTCAAACAGGGGCTCTGTACCAATTTAGAAGGGTGGGATGGGGAGAGACACGGGAGGGAGGTTCAAAAGGGAGGGGATATATGTATACTATGGCTGATTCATGTCGAGTTTTGACAGAAAACAACAAAAGCAAACTATAAAGCAACTATCGTTCAATAAAAACATAAATTAAAATTAAAAATAAAACTGTAAGGTTCTGCTGTATGATGCAGAGAGGTCAAACCCAGTGTGCTGTGATGACCTAAAGATGGGATGGGAGGTGGAAGGGAGGCTCAAGAGAGAGAGAATACATGTATGCCTATGACTAATTCATGTTGATATATGGCAGAAACCAACACAATATTGTCAAGCAATTATCATCCAATTAAAAATAAATTTAAAAACTCAAACAAGAATACAATAATGTAGGAGGTTATAAAAGTAACCTACAGAAATTAATAGTCTTCATGTGAATAGTCAATAACCAGTTACAATGTAAAGTGGTAGAGAAAATCCCATATTTTTTTGTGAAAGTGACAAAGAAGAATATATACTTGAGAATCAACTTAATAAGGAATGTACAAAACTTATTGAGAACAGCATTAAAACACTCCTGCTGAAAACAGCTTGACAGTTTCTTGAAAAGTTAAATGTGTACCTACCATAAGATCATCTAGTTATTTACCCAAAAGAAATGAAGGCATGTTCATAAAAAGACATGCACAGTGTTCTAGGCAGATTTATTTGTAATAGCAAAAAAAAAAAAAAAAAAAAAGGAGACAACCCAAAGGTCCATTAATCCATTAATAGGTTAATGGATTAAAAATCTTTGGTACATCCACACAAAGAAATAGTAATCAGCAATTCAGGGAATAAACTACTGATACAAGCCATGACATAGATGAATCTCAAAATCACTTATGTTAAATCAAAAAAGGGGGGGAAATATTATTCCATCCATATGAAATTCTAGAACATAAAAACTAATCTGTAGTGACCAAAAGGATATTAGTGGCTACCTGGGGACAAGAGGGAGGGACTGGAGAGAGGGATTACAGAGAGCTGCTTGGAAACTTATAGGGGTGATAAATATGCTCATTATCCTAACCATGGTTAGGGTTTCATGGGTTTGAGATAAAAATACGTTTGAGTGTAGCATCTTTCATGAAGGCTCAGGCAGCACCTTGAAATCAGCACCATGGTCCAAGGTCACAACCTCCTCTTTGCACATTTTAGAGAAGAAAGTTTATGACAGAGGTAACAAGATCACAGCCTTCCTATTGAGAATCAGCAGACAGGTGGAGGTTCTCTGCCTAGAGCCTCTTCAACAAGCCCCTGCCCCGGCCCCCACAGATTCCAGGCACTTCTGCTGTCTAAACTAGTGGTGTCACAAAGAGGCAATGCTATGGACTAAACCCCTTCACTCATGGTACCCAATTCTCAAGACCACCTTGTAAAGAAGGTGTTATCTACTTTTTACTGCTAAGGGAACTGAGGCTCAGTCATTTTTAGTCACACAACCAGTAAGGAAAGTTGTTGTTCAGTTGCTAAGTCTTGTCCAACTCTTTGTGATCACATGGACTGCAACATGCCAGATTCCCCTGTCTTTCACTCTCTCCTGGAGTTTGCTCAAATTCATGTCCATTGAGTTGATGATGCTATCTAACCACCTCATCCTCTGCAGCCTCCTTCTCCTTTTGCCATCAATCTTTCCCAGCATCAAGGACTTGTCCAATGAGTTGGCTCTTCACATCAGGTGACCAAAGTATTGAAGGTTCAGCAACAGCTCTTCCAATAAATATTCAGGGTTGATTTCCTTTAGGATTGAATGGTTTGATCTCCTTGCAGTTCAAGGGACTCTCTAGAGTCTTCTCCAGCACCAAAATTTGAAAGCATCAATTCTTCAGTGCTCAGTCTTCTTTATGGTCCAACTTCACATCCAAACATGACTACTGGAAAAACCATAGCTTTGACTATACAGACTGGGAAAGCCCCAAGTGTGTACCCACCCCAGATGTCTCTGCAGCCTGAGGCTCCATTCCCCACAAGCAGTGGTTAAGAGCATGCACTCTGGACTCACTCAGGCCTGAAGTTAGACATCCTCATTTGTTAACTATTTGAACTTGAGCAGTTTGTTAACCTTTCCAAGACTCAGTATTCTTCTCTATAACTTGAGGGCAATAATAATTCCTATCACATAGCTTTATTTCAAGGATTAGAAGAGAGACTATATCTAAAATATTTCCTGAAACATGAAACAGCTCAAATAATGTTGGCTAGTATTACCTAATAGTGGCCCCACTTCAATATTTAAGAAGGCTTGTAGCTATTTGGAGTCAGTTAAGTTAAAAACAAGAGTGGATCCTAGAGTCTAACTTACAAACATCCCAATTGCAAAGGTCACATTTTTTCCCTTTAAATCCAGTTATTTTGAAATTTTTCTTCAATAAGACCTCACAGGCAAGAAGACCCCTTCTTTCCTGAAATTTTTTTTTGTATCACAAAATACATTGCTTTTAGATTCCCCAGACTGATCAGAATGGGAAATTATCATGCTGCCTTTTCTTTTCAAATGCTGTCTGTGACTGCCTGCCTGGCTCACTAATGTCTGTTCCAGTCCAGGACTGGAAATAGCAGCCCTCAGTTAACAGTGGGAGCCAAAAATATCACATTCCCTCAGTGGAATAATTTAGTCACTTTAGACCAGACCCTTCTCTTCCTGTCCTTATTTTCAAAAGCAGTGTTGAGTGTAGGTTGTTTTATTCCTTATACACAAATGAAGAATCCATGTACAGGTAAAGGAAGCATAAGCCCTAATACCCATTTTTTCCATTCATATATGCAAAGAATCAGACAACTGAGCAATTGAGCAACAACAACAAATTCAAATAACATGTATTCAATCCCTATGTATCTAGCATGAATATACTTGGTGCTGGAAGCAACAGTAAACAAGCAGGGATGTGGTTCCTGCCCTCACGTACCTCTGGTCTAGCAGAGATAAGATACTAAGTCAGTATTTTTAAATAATTGTACAATTGCAACTGGGATAAGAGCTGAGAGGATAAATTGAGGGGCTCTGAGAGTGACGAACAGGTTACTGATGTCGCCCCTGAAAGCTGATACTTTCTCCCTCTTTCACTGAGCTGAATGCAAGGAAGCATCTGGGAGTGGGCAAGGACAGCTTCAAGGGAAGAAACTGCCTGAACAAAATCACCAAGCAAGGTGACTAGAAGGGAAGTTTCGTTGGGTCAGATACAGTAATTCCAGCTGGCTCAACATCTGACTTTCCAAGGTCTATCCTGTTGGTACAGAGGCTGAAGAGCTGACAACCATGTTTCCTAGACTCCCTTGCAGCTAGAATTCTGGATGCAATTCAGGGCTCCCCTACTGGCTTTGCTCACACAGGACATGAGTTTATAACTAAGTTAACCAGAAAGAAAGTAGTGGACAAGCTGTCATTTTGCTGGAGTTGATCTAGAGGGGATGGCAGAGCTCTGAGTCAACAGTAGCACCAGCATCTTACTGATGCCCAGATCAAGAACACAGTACTGTGAGTTCTAAACCAGATGTTGGGAAGAACTACCAAAGTAGCATATTCCCCAAAGTAGCAGACACTGTTTGGGCCCCATGCTTGTCCTCTCAGCCCAGCTGGCTTTAGCACAGCTGTGATAGATGGTTCTGTGCAAGTTGCCCACAGCCCATCTCAAGCACCCCAAGGGCATCTCTCTGTTTCTCTGCATCAGGGCTTTCTCCAAAGTCATGGAAGTTTGTTCAGCCTTTAGAGATGCAACTCACAAGTTCTAAGGTGTTAACAGCCCCGGGACCTACCCTCAAGCAACAGGGAACAGGTGCCACATATAAATGCTCCAGTTTCTTGTCTCTGGAGGGATCTTACTGAGATGCATTCTACCAGTTCCTTTCAGAGTCCCCAGAGGAACACCCAGTTGCCCACGGTGACAACCTGCCCATCATTTCACATGCTATTGACTCTCTCTTTCCTTCCCTGTTTCCCTCTCCTCCATCCCTCATCCTGGCTTTCTGGGATAACCTTCCAAGTGAACTCTCTTCAGCTCGCTTTTGGGGGAGCCAATAAGACACCCAGGTTACACATGGAGTTAGATATAATTGCTCTTTCATTAGCCACTTCTGCAGTATTTTTCTGGGAGTGGCTCTGGATACCCAGCCAAGGTCTGGCTCCTCCAACACCAATGACAATTCTGTAAGCAGTAATTCTCTGCATCTACAACCTCTTTCTAAACAAAATCACTAGAGTGACTATGTAGGGTGCACTTGAACCCTGACTGCTACAACAAGGCTTCCATGTTCTGAAAGTCCTCCCTCTGCCTGGCACTTGGAGACACACAGTGGAGAGCTTCTAGTCTGACTTGCTTGATCCCACTGCCAGCAGAGACATTTCTCCCCAGCAGATCAAGAAAACTGCAGCTATGGCTTCACCTTTTTTCATATCTAATGTATATCATTACCATTCTAATTTGAAGCTTTTTCTTTTGCCCAGATAGCACCTATTTACTTGTAAAAACATCCTTTAATTCCCTACTTGTGTCTTCTTTGGTCAGGATAAGACATCAGACAATATTAGCCCACACAGGATAATTTTAAAGACATGAATATACAGTGGCTTATTCATGGTTCATGAACACACCCAGTTTATGTTTTTCTCCAAGAAATGCAACAATTTCAGTGGTTAAGACCAAATAATACTAGTGGTGAGGCATATGGCAGGTGAGGGTGAAGCGAGGATTTCTTTTTGCAAGTTAAAATGTTGAAAATACATAAAAATACAATGAATACTATAATAAGCATCCAAAATTAACAAATGATATCATACTTCCAGTTTTGGTTACTTTTGTTCTTTTTTTTTTTTTTTTTTTTTTTTTTTTTTTAATTTTTATTAGTTGGAGGCTAATTACTTCACAACATTTCAGTGGGTTTTGTCATACATTGATATGAATCAGCCATAGATTTACACTTATTCCCCCATCCCGATCCCCCCTCCCACCTCCCTCTCCACCCGATTCCTCTGGGTCTTCCCAGTGTACCAGGCCCGAGCACTTGTCTCATGCATCCCACCTGGGCTGGTGATCTGTTTTCACCATAGATAGTATACATGCTGTTCTTTTCCCACCCTCACATTCTCCCACAGAGTTCAAAAGTCTGTTCTGTATTTCTGTGTCTCTTTTTCTGTTTTGCATATAGGGTTATCATTACCATCTTTCTAAATTCCATATATATGTGTTAGTATGCTGTAATGTTCTTTATCTTCTGGCTTACTTCACTCTGTATAATGGGCTCCAGTTTCATCCATCTCATTAGAACTGATTCAAATGAATTCTTTTTAACAGCTGAGTAATATTCCATGGTGAATATGTACCACAGCTTCCTTATCC